>NC_045744.1:24260169-24345169 GCF_008692095.1 Etheostoma spectabile
TGTACAGGGGCTCAGCCCTTTATGCTGTGGCTGCAAGTTCAACTCCCACCTGCGGCCCTTTGCTGCATGTTCTTTCTCCTCTCTGTCATATTGGCTGAAACTGACCCTATGTCCCAGTAGAACTACATGAAGCAGGTCCTTTAACCCTTGTGTTGTCGTCCCAATTTTTTTCTACATAATTTTTTAAGTCATGGCCTAATTCTGTTTTACATTACATAATACGTCATATTTTACATTCTACAAAAACAATTTCTCGTTTTTTTTTTTTTTCAGCGCTTTGTCATTTTTTTGTCATTTCTTCCGAGGTTTTGGTCACTTTTTTTGAAATGCCATAAAATGCAATAAAACAAACCGAATTTGGTGAAAGTAATCATTCATTTTACCTTAAGAACATTGTATGGCATCTATGTTATTTTTAGGCCATTTTGGTTGAAAGCCAAGTTCCTGATTATAAAAATAAAAAATAAAAAAATAAAAACAGGTCAAATTGGACCCGAGGACAACACAAGGGTTAAAAACATATCCGACTCCTCTGGCACCCCCTACAGCCTGTAGTGGATAAATCCACCGCTCCCTGTTCAGATGCACCAATCAGGGCCGGGGGGGGGGGGTCTAACTGCGTGTCAATCACTGCTCAGGCACACGCGTTTTATAGCATCCTCCTTTCCTCTCTCTCTCCTCTCTCCTCCTCTCTCTCTCTCTCCTCTCTCTCCTCTCCTCTGCTCTCTCTCTCTCTCTCTCTCTCTCTCTCTCTCTCCCTTTTCCTGTCTTACGCTGTCCTGTCAAAAAAAGGCCTAATAATTCCCCAAAAGAATAAATAAACAATGTTAAATATTCTCATTACCTGCCATTTGAAAGACCGGGGACCCAAAGTAAGTGTTGCCTCCTCCCCTCCATCTCGTTATAACCGAGCTAACCGGCGCTATCCGCTAACCGTGCAGGTTGAATAATCGCCTATGTGGTCAATATGCCGATTTATCCCCGCAGGGTTAAAACTAGCTGCCGATTTTTGGATTCAAAACATGTTTTCAAGTGTTTGAGAACGATTGCTGTAAGAAATGCCATGTGGTAAAAAACTAAACATGAACATTAAGTTATACATTTGGAAAGATCTTCATTTCCACTTGCTGTTAAAAAAACAACAACTCAAAGGTTTATGACCTACACACACACACACCACACACACACACACACACGTGTGTTGGAAGTGCTTTCACATCTGCAGTTTGTTGTGAATGTGTCTAAATGGATGTGGATCACCTGCTGTGGCGCTTCTCCATGTTTTCAGATCTGAAATCAGTGTCCGATTGGGGGGGGGGGAGAGAAACCCCGTCACCCCGTCACCCAGCATGCATCTGTCTTCCAGGTGCAACGGGAGTATTTGGGATGCAGAAGGAAATCAAAGTCAATCGAAGCCAGCAGGGCGTTGTTTGTCTGACGTGTGCGGTCCCTTCCTGGGCTCTCAGGACACGTCCTCCCTGTGAGGATGGCTCTGATTCGAATGCTGCAAACGGAGGATTTGTCCTAAATTTAACTTCAAAAGGAGACGCGCCTCCCTCTGTTTTCCCTCCACCAGTCACGTCTTTGCACAGAGGGGAAGCGTTTATCTTTTGTGTGCTCGTTGCGTGACTGCCGCTCTGCACTTTGCCGAGGATTTGAAGGTTTTCCTCCAGCACCGTTGTGTGGACGGATGCTCGCTTGTGTCTATCAACACCAGACAGGTGTCGGTGCAGACATGTACAGCAGCACCAGCACCAGCATGTCAAATCACAGGTTCACTTCAGTCAATACCTTCATGCTTTTCACTTAGATACTGCAAATTATATGTTGTGCATGTTAAAGTAAAAAAAGAAAAACAAGCCTTCATGTGGAGATTATAGACCAAAGTATTACATGCAAATGACAATGTACTGAATCAGAGGAAGTGAATGAAAGTAGGAAATTGTGATGATGTCGCACCACACTCGGTCTTTAGACATATTGACCAGTGAAAATCTCTCTAAAAAAAAACTAGCTGTTTGTCTCGCTTAATGAAAAGACTTTATAGGGATGAGAGTCTCTCAAATAATCTACTTATGTGAGGGATGTTTTCAGTTGTAACAGCATTTAAAATGACCAAAACATTGCTGAGTTATTTCAGTAAGAAACATGTTAATGTTTTTTAACCTTTTGTTTATCCAGGTAAGTCCATTGAGAACAATTTCTCATTTGCAGCGACGACCTGTCACGCACGCACACACACACAGACACACACACACAGACACACACACAGACACACACACACACACACACACACACACACACACACACACACACAGTTCCACATTCATACCTGGAAGCACCCCAACCACAGTCTGATCTGCCGCCACTGAGCAGCTCCACTGGACTGGTTGGGGGTTAAGGGCCTTGCTCAAGGGCCCCTCAGTGGTGGTGGTGAGGAGCTGTTATCTGGGTGGGGCAAGTGGCAGAGCAGCACTTGCCCCACCCAGATAACAGCCCCATAAACTGGTTTTAAACTGGTAAAGGAAACACAAATGAGCGCCTTGTGGTTTGGCTCGGTGTTATTGAACAATCCGATCGAGACTGTCTTGTCGTGGTTTTGCATCCAAGTCTTTAAACTGACCCCCCCCCCCAACCTGCCAAATGCCGGTTAAACTTTTACTTTGGCGGGTAACATCGTAATGAAAGGAGCCAACGACAGTGTCCGTTTTAATCGGCTCGCTGCAGAAATGTTGCCGCCGCGACAGTTTGGCTGTTTGGTGTCTTTGTCTTGGAAATGAAAACTTTACCTGGAAACACTGCTCATAGCATTGAGCCTACATTTCCCATGAACACCATGTTGTGATGTGTCGTATAACCGTTGGCTATGTGTCTAGTCAGTTCCGGAAATGCCGATAATATTTGCCCGCCGATATATCGATCGGGCTCTAGAAATTGGCACTATTGTTGATCCAGACTATTAGAAACTGCCTGATTGTGGTGCAGACTCATACGGTATCTACTAAATGTCAGTTTCCCCTTTTCTACTACAGCTCCCACAATGCCTTGCATCTCAGTGTCATGTTTTCCATTCCTTTTCCTGCTGCTAAATGGACTGTCCTTCTTCAGGCCGACTGTCAGGGCCTCTTGCTCCTCTGGTTCTGTTCTCAGTGGATCATGCATGGTGGTTTTCAGAGCACATGCGACTGGCCCAGTAGCGGTCCAGACCCTCGCTGGGGGGTCCCTCAGGGCCCGGTGCGCCGGCCTTTTTTGGGATGTGAGAGATGCTGTTTCGTGAAAGTCTGTGAAAGACTGTCTGAACACACTGAGCCCAAGGTTTCCCTCTTGCATAACCAGAGTGGGTTTATAGGCTATAACACTTTTTAACCCACTGGGTGTAGATGAGACCTTTGGACACCACACTACTGCACTAACGCAACCGGCACAACTGGTTTATTTACATTTAGCAAACATTTAGCATATTATTTAAGCAGTCATTCCTTATTATTATTATTTCATGTATATTGTATGTATGTATATTTTTCCTAGTATTTCATTTGTATTTATATTCTGTGCTGTGTGACTGATTTTGCAGCTGTGACACTGTAATTTCCCATTTTTTGTGGGATCAATAAATATCTATCTATCTACACTTATGTAGAATTTGCCTTTAGTGATAGGTGAGTACGTAAACAAACATATTAAACATTAATATGGAATGCACAATAAATACAGAAGTAATAAATAAATGAATGAATTTTCAGAGTAACCAAAAAGGCTCAGGATGCTGCAAATGTTGGTATAATATGAAAATGGCTGGTGGATTTAAGACAAAAAATAATATTTTATTGAATTAATCAAATTTAAACATGTCTGTCAGTGGTTTATTGACCTTTACATTGTTAGTTAGTTTCTATCCTTGGATAGACACATTCATACAGTTTGATAAAGGACTTATTGGTCTTTAACTAATCATTGACTTACAAAAACCGAGCGTAGCTGTCCTCAATTTAGGTGTGTGTGGGTGTGTGTGTGGGTGTGTGTATTGATGTTAAAATGTTAAAGGTTGGCAGGACGGTCGTTCGTTGGATGTTTTGTTGGTGAATGTGAGATGTTTGAGTCACACACGTCTCGTCAAACAAGGAAATGAATATGGTGTGACGTCAACCTGTTCTCACCTTGTGCATTGGCTCTCAGAGTCACACAGTGATACAGAGTCTGGCACGTGGGACTTGCAGTGATTGGTCAAAATTACGAGTTGCACCAAATTCAGGGTGATTGGTTGAATTTGCGTGAATTGCGACATCGCGAAATCCTGGAGAGACTCACTAAGAAATAAGACAACAAGCCGAATGGCTTGAGTGCAGAATTTGCAAAGAATATAAAGTAAAAGCAATGGGCAGATGTAAAGTCCAAGATGAAGTTACATGCAAGTGTGGTGACTAGGGATGGGTGGAGGGGGGGGTGGGGGGGGAGTCAGAGTCGGTGTACGGGGGCGTCCAGGGACTTGAATCTGAGGCGGACTGCTGAGGGGAACAAAGCTATTTTTTCCATTTATGGAATAATTTCATCAGTCAATCAGACTTTTTTATACACCACTTTTCATACATAAAAATGTAGCACGATATAAGTTCAAGTGCTCAATACAATCACACACACACACACACACACACACACACACACACACACACACACACACAGATATACACATGTACACAGATATAAGCAAGGGGTGAAGCAGGGAAAATGAGTTAAACTAATACAGAAGTATTTACGTGTCTAAAATGTGTTTAGCTGCTGAAAATGTCAAATGTTCTTCAAAAAAGCTGTAATTACGTTTGTTAAACATCTTCAATTTTCAAAATCCCTTGTAAAAAATGTCCCGGCTTAAGAAATATCAAGTGTCCTAAAATAAAATGTGTCTGTCTACACTCTCTAAAATGTAAAATTCATTGCGGTTTCCAAAATGTCAAAACAAACTAACTTGTTAATTAGTCTACTACTCATGATTTTTTGTAATTTATGGCATTTCAGAGTTCATTACCCCCAATTTATCTTGCATTAATTCTCCTGTCCTTCCCAAAATGTCCTCACAAACAAACAAAGTCCGAATTTTCACTAAATGTCCAGAGTTTGGCGGAGACTTTCGTACTTTTTTTTGTAAAAGTTGTGCTCATGCCCAAGGTCTAAAACTTAAACCTGGTCGTCACAAAGCTAGAAGCTCAAGCACGTGCACACACACCGTTACACAACAGCAGAGGCCAACACACACTTACACACATAAATAGCCGCTGCTCGCACAAGCGCATGTTTCCAAATGCTAAATTCCTTCAACAGCAGTCCCTCTCTCAGTAAATCTGCATAATTACACTCCAATCAGGATGATTAAAAGACCTTCGAACCCTGTGTGTGTGTGTGTGTGTGTGTGTGTGTGTGTGTGTGTGTGTGTGTGTGGTGTGTGTGTGTGTGTGTGTGTGTGTGTGTGTGTGTGTGTGTGTGTGTGGTGTGTGTTGTGTGGTGTGTGTTGTGTGTGTGTGTGTGTGTGTGGTGTGTGTGTTGTGTGTGTGTGTGTGTGTGGTGTGTGTCTCTCTCAGGGGATTGCTACACAGAGGTTTTGAGTGTTTTTAGCTTAGCTTCCACTGCAGAGCTGCTGCTTTCGGCGAGGGGAAACACAAGTACTGCAAGGTCAGGGATGAGAGAGACAAAGAGAGAGAGAGACAAAGAGAGAGAGAGGGGGGGTTGAAACACACAGAGAGAAAGAGAGACGGAGGAGTAGAGGTCCACCTGGAAGGCCATCCTCATCTTCGCCTCCGACAAGATGGATTCAGAGAACAACGAGTCGGGTAGGGGGCAGCTCTATAATTGTGTGTGTGTGTGTGTGTGTTGTGTGTGTGTGTGGTTGTGTGTGACAGTGACAGAGTAAGGGATGCTAACAGAGTCACGGTCTCTGTGTCTCGGCGAACAAGCCTGCGCGGTGGCCATTGATCTGCTCTGTGTCTGAGCCGTGGAAGCTCACTCGACCCCCGGCAGTCCAATCAGCTCGACCGTAATGCCCGACAGACGCACCTGGAGACCAATCGGTGCCGGAGGGAGGGAGGGAGGGAGGGGGCGGGGCCACAGTGGGATGCTGATGAATGGTAGCTCTGGTTATTGCTTTTATGAATCACAGCAGCAGCTGAGTCACTTCAGCATCGTTGTATGGGATGACTCACACATCATAAAGTTCTGAAATGACCCCAAATTGATAGGTTTATACTCTGGGTATTTAATTTATGTAAGTCTTTAAGATGCATAGTGTGAACTATTATTGCAAGAGGTTATTTATCATTATTATTATTTTATATATATATATATATATTTTTTACATTTTATGAAATCATCCTGGCTGTGCAGACTTTAGAGGTTTTCACTGGTCAATATGTCTACAGACCGAGTGTCACCAGTCTATGCAGATTGGTCTTCGGGTTTTTCTCTTTATTTTATTTAGGATAGTTTTGCATTTCCAGCTGTCTCCAGTAGCTCTGGGACGGTTACCGCGTTAACGCCTAACTGCCGTCACGTGACTGGTCTGAGCTCGTCATCACCGCAAGAAAAAAAGACGTGCTTGCATGTGTGTGCGGTAGGGCTGCACGATTATGGCCAAAATGATAATCGCGATTATTTTGATCAAAATTTTGATCGCGATTATTCTCACGATTATTTGTTGATTTTAACCAAAACAAATTGTATCGTCACATAGGCTATTTATAACTGCGAGAGGGAGTGTGATGGACGCTACTCACAGAGAGACGGCTGATCATTATGAACAGGTCCAGCACGGGTCGAACGGCGGATACACACGTCGTGTGTATTAAACGTCTGTATCTTCACTGCGCTGCATTTTTATGAACTATGATATTCTGGCCATGGGTCACATCTCTGGTCCTGGTCCAGGCTTCGGTACAGCAGCTCCGTCTCCCACGCTGTTACTCTACCAACTGAATTAGCTGCATTCAAAAACTTCTTCTGTGTTCTTCGCCGTAGCGGCCGCGATAACAGTTACCCGCGGAAACACTGGTACAAATACAGGTTTGCCCCCTCATACTTAACAATATACAGCTGTGTTAATGAAAAATTAAAACTGTAGACATATATCAGAAGTGTGGACCGGCGCCGCTGTGTGGCGGGGCGCAGAGAGTAAGAGGGAGAGAGATAGGACGAGAGAGCGTAGAAAGATCCAACACAGCCACGGCTTTACAGACGAAATGGGTCATGTAACGCAAAATTAAACCATATCCATATAACAGCATTGCAGCGGATGCGAGGACATTAGCACCGGTGCGTCCTAGAAGAGCTAACAGCTAACAGACGCTACTAGCTAACAGCTAACAGACGCTAACTAGCACTGGTCACTGCTGTTGTCGGAAAAACAACAAATGGGACAAAGTGTACCGACTGCTATCTGTTGAGTTTTCCTCACGCTACTCTGTCCTCTGTGACTGTCTACATCTAGAAACTTAGCTGCACGGGGTGCAGTGAACTACTCTGACTGGCTCATGAGCAGACGGCTTTATGGAGCGGGAGATGGGCTTTGCAAAAAACCCGGAGCGTTCAATGAAATGACGCTTTATAAAAAATAATCGCTTGATCACGCAAATTTGATCGTGGGAAGTCCAAATCGTGATCGCGATTAAAATTCGATTAATTGTGCAGCCCTAGTGTGCGGTGGGTTTTTACTTTTGTTTTTAAGATTTTGGGGGGCTTTTTCCTCTTTATTTCAGAGTGACAGTGGATAGAAAGCTGCAAAGGCCTCAGCCTACATGGGCCGGGCGCTCTTACTGGGTGAGCTAGAGGTCGCCCCATGTGCGGTGTGTTTAATGACATGAATTGTGTCTGGTGACGTTGTGTCTTCAAGGTTTTCTAAACAGAACTTATAATCAAAAAATGGAGCAAATCCAACCAATGACCCATAACAACATCCCATTCATGGAGACTATTAGGCCTAAATATGTGAGAGTACCTGTGGAATGTCTTGTATCGTAGAAATGTCTTTCCCTTCCTACCGTGTATTACTCGTCACATTGTTGAGTCACACCATATCTAGACCCCCCCAAGTGTGTCTCTAAATATTCTAAGTGTCTGACAACATTATGGAAAGGATCCCTACAGAGATAGCTCTCTAAAACCTCTTTAAGATATTTTTGTTTAACAGAAACCGCTCTAAACCAGACTCCATTTGAAAAAACAACACTTTTAGCGTGTATAGAGCAAACGTATTTTGACATGTAAAATCGGTAAACTGTGTTTATTTCAACAAAAACTAGGAGTTTTGATGGTTGGAAAAGTGGGAAGACGACCCAAAACAGCATTTCACATTTATATTTTGTTTCTGTTGACTTTAAATGAAATGTATGTTACGATGCTAAAATCACTGTTTATTTACATGGAGTCTGGTGGGTTTAGTGAACGCGATTTCACAGATGTTTTTACGTTTAAAAAACAGATTTTACTCTTTAACAAAAAGGCCAACCTCCTTAGAAATCCTTTCCATAATGTTGTCAGACACTTAGAATAATAATCTGAGTTTGTCAGCAGCAAAACGAGCACTTTTGTAAAGGTAAATACAAGCTGGACAATTGGCCAATTAACTTACGTTGTAGCTTGTTTCCCCGCTGCCGACTGCAGCGATCTCTCTTAAAACTGGAAAAGCAAAGACCTTTCTCCGTTCTCATCTGAGGTAGACACATTAACGTTACAGCTGCACTGTTTACCATTGCACATTAGCCTGGCAGTTAGCGAAGCGTCCTTCTGTTTTGAGCCTTATCCCGATAGAATGGCAGCCTGCATGCATGTATCGTAGTCTAAAACAGAGCGGCTTATATCGGTAGAGAGAGCAACAAGGTAGATAACTGCCGAGTCGCCCTCTCTGATTGTTCAGCTGCTAGACAAGCTGCACTCGGGCTGCAACATACTGTATGCTGTACGCTAAGGTTTAAGCCAATGTTTTTAAGGGTAACGCCATTCACTTTACCGGTGGTACTGACAACAGACAAAGCCGCCGTGTCTTAAGAAGCTCTAGCTTGTTGTTTTATTGTTCACTTTTAACTCGCTTTACATCAACTTTGCTCTCTCTTTGTCCTCTCTCTTTCCCCCCTTGCTATTCTTGCTGGAACGTATGCTACTCTTGTAAGAGTACCGCTGGAATTTCTTGCTTTTCAACCGTGGTAGAGAAAAGTCCATACCATCCCAGGCCTAGTTTCCACAGCGCGGTGCAGTAAGGTCTGGCAAAACTATACATTGTAGGTGCATTCTGGGATAGGAAGGAAACACTTTGTGGGTTGTTTTGCATTTCTTTAAACCACTCATAATCTTCTTGGGCGGCGCTGAGCTCTGGTATATAGTCTTGGGAAGGAACGTCATCAATAACCTTCTGTCCACTTGCCATACTAGGGCTGCAACTTACAATTCTTGTCTGAGTCCATTCTTTTCATTGGGGATTATTTTCTCGATGAATGGATCAGTTGTTTGGTCTCTAAAATGTCAGAAAATGGTGAAAAATGTGGATCAGATATGCCCAAAAAGCCCAAGATGACGTCCTCAAATGTCTTGTCCTGATATTTACTTTAGCGTAGCTGTTTGCATGCAGGCAGTCAGTGTGCAGACTGTGTGCAGACTGTGTTCACAGGTGAATCTGAGCATGAAGGACTGTGTGTGGGTGTGTTGTCGGTGGTTAGCGTTCGTCCTTGAGCCTCGGGCTGGCAGATGTTTGATTGGCGGCAGCGTGGAAGCCCCAGAGGTCGGCTGTTGTCTTTCATGCTCAATTAAGTCAGTCCCCACCAGCCTGCTAGCTCGCTGCTGCTGCACACACACACACACACAACACACACACACACACACACCACACACACACACACACACACCACACACACACACACACACACACACACCCACACACACACACACACCACACACACACACAACACACACACACACAACTGCAGATGTATGCACAAACACACTTGGATGCAAAGACGAACGACACACACGGCAGAACAGCTGACTGTAAAATATACAGGACTGACCCCCACACGCAAACAAGACACTAACAACCAGCTGACCATCAAGATACAAGATATTAAGATACACACATACTGCTAACGCAGCATGAACTCCTGTTAAAGGTGCTCTAAGCAATCTTGGGTGATGTCACTTCTTGTTGACGTTGGAATTATTGTCAAACAAAACAGAAACTAGTTCACCACTCCCTCATCCTGTCCCCTCCCCTGCCACAAACCTCCCAACCCCCACCCCCAAATCCTTATTGTCGGTTATTGGCTGGAACGCTGTCTATGTTTGGTGCAGGTTGGTCAGTTTGTTTTTGTTGGCGTTTGTTGAGCATGGGCTGTCTACAGAGACCGTGTTTTTTTACAGTGTGTTCAGGGGACAGGCAGCTAGCAGATAGTGAGATGTTTTTTACAGTGTGTTCAGGGGACAGGCAGCTAGCAGATAGTGAGATGTTTTTTACAGTGTGTTCTGGGGACAGGCAGCTAGCAGATAGTGAGGAGATGTTTTTTACAGTGTGTTCAGGGACAGGCAGCTAGCAGATAGTGAGATGTTTTTTACAGTGTGTTCAGGGGACAGGCAGCTAGCAGATAGTGAGATGTTTTTACAGTGTGTTCGGGACAGGCAGCTAGCAGATAGTGAGATGTTTTTTACAGTGTGTTCAGGGGACAGGCAGCTAGCAGATAGTGAGATGTTTTTACAGTGTGTTCAGGGGACAGGCAGCTAGCAGATAGTGAGATGTTTTTTACAGTGTGTTCAGGGGACAGGCAGCTAGCAGATAGTGAGAGATGTTTTTTACAGTGTGTTCAGGGACAGGCAGCTAGCAGATAGTGAGGAGATGTTTTTTACAGTGTGTTCAGGGACAGGCAGCTAGCAGATAGTGAGGAGATGTTTTTACAGTGTGTTCAGGGGACAGGCAGCTAGCAGATAGTGAGATGTTTTTTACAGTGTGTTCAGGGGACAGGCAGCTAGCAGATAGTGAGGAGATGTTTTTACAGTGTGTTCAGGGGACAGGCAGATAATGTGATGTTTTTTACAGTGTACTTTTCCATGTTAAGAGCATTAAAATGAGAAAATATTGGGACAAAAAGAAATCAAGGGACAGTTAGAATAGATAAAAATGTGCGATTAATTGCGAGTTAACCATGACATTAAGGTTATTAATCCCAATTTAAATATTTTAATAGTTTGACAGCAATAATAAACATATGTTGGTGCTGAATTTGAAAAATGAAATCCTAGACCAGATTAGAGGTGTTTTGAGTCACAGACTGAGATATAATCGCTGGTTTTGTGCACTGGAGTGATTCAGGACTCGCTCTGCAGATACCAAAACATCGGTCAGAGAGTCAAACATGAGCAGACAGGCTTGATCAGGTGAGCCCTGCTTTCACGCACGCTTCAAGGATCTCTGCAGACTCCTAATCTGATGAAGTCTGACAATTGTGTAACCTCTCAGCCAGAAAATCAAATGTGATTTTATTTATTTATTTATTTTGTGCTGAGTGTGAAAAATCCCCCCACTTGTTTTCTTTTTTTTTTTTTAATTCCTCCTCCTGACCTGTATCAGACATGAACATTTTCAATGAGACAAGGAATTTTGATTTGTAGCTTTCTATCTCAGGTGACTCATACTGAGGAGGGTATAACCAGACTCAAAGTGATCAGTACTACTTCACCAATACGCCATATATTATTTACCTGAAATGGAAGTAATTTAAACTCAGTAAAGCACCGTAACATAAACATCTACAGTGCAATAAAACAATAAAATCCGACCAACAGTTGGTTGTGTTTAACCGCTGCAGAGCTCCGGGACGCCGGCTACCAGCGGCAGTTCTTTAGCTGCCAATAGGTGACTGTGAGCCGGCTGCAGAGCCCCGGGACGCCGGCTACCAGCGGCACTTCTTTAGCTGCCAATAGGTGACTGTGAGCCGGCTGCAGAGCCCCGGGACGCCGGCTACCAGCGGCACTTCTTTAGCTGCCAATAGGTGACTGTGAGCTGGCTGCAGAGCCCCGGGACGCCGGCTACCAGCGGTAGTTCTTTAGCTGCCAATAGGTGACTGTGAGCCGGCTGCAGAGCCCCGGGACGCCGGCTACCAGCGGCACTTCTTTAGCTGCCAATAGGTGACTGTGAGCCGGCTGCAGAGCCCCGGGACGCCGGCTACCAGCGGTAGTTCTTTAGCTGCCAATAGGTGACTGTGAGCCGGCTGCAGAGCCCCGGGACGCCGGCTACCAGCGGTAGTTCTTTAGCTGCTAATAGGTGACTGTGAGCCAGCTGCAGAGCTCCGGGACGCCGGCTACTAGCGGTAGTTCTTTAGCTGCCAATTGGTGACTGTGATCCGGTTTTAGAGCTCCGGGATGCCGGCAGTTGTTTAGCTACCGATGGCGGTCAGCCGGCTACAGGCACTGCCAGATGATGGTCCATGTACGTCTTTTCAGCGGCCATGGATGGTAGTGGAGTTTAACCAGAAAAAAAGTGAGTGTCATGCGACGTTGACAGTTAAGTTCAGGCACCAAAACGCAATTACGGTTGAAAGTATTTTGTTTTCGACACAAAGTGAACTCCTCTCCCCAGCTTCAAAGCGTTATGTTTTATGTGAACACCACGTTATGCTGTTTTTTAATTTGAGATTATTTTCCATTGGATATATAAATTCATAAATAAGTGTTATGGCATAGCCGGCCCAGTGGCTCTATATCCATCGTGGTATTGAAAGGGCGATACAACTCTTGCATGTTTTATTACTTGGGAATGATTATAAAACAACCACACCCCCCTCTGCTTTTTAAATGAATTTCACCTTGGGTATAACAGGTTTTTTACTTAAAGGACCATTTTACGAATGAATTGTCCACAATGTTTTATTTTTTGAATTTCTCTTTGATTTAACAAGTAGTTTTGGGTCATTTACAGTTGCAGTGACTTGTAGACTTTAAGGTCCTACAACCATTTTTAACATTCAAGTGACCTCACTGGAGCACTGCTATTCTAATAGCCCAGTTTGTCCTGAAAGAAGTGATGTTCCTATGTTGACTGTAGACCACAGGGTTGATGTTTTACCAGCTTTTTTAGAAAATAAAACCAGATGGACAAAGAACTGTAAAATGACCTTAGGTCTCTGAGGGTTAAACAAGATGGGTGTTTAAATCTCAGTTGTTATTCTTCTTTTTATAGAGGCCTACTTAAAACGTGTGTGTGTGTGTGTGTGTGTGTGTGTGTGTGTGTGTGTGTGTGTTGTGTGTGTGTGTGTGTGTGTGTGTGTGTGTGTGTGTGTGTGTGTGTGTGGTGTGTGTGTGTGTGTGTGTGTGTGTGTGGTGTGTTGTGTGTGTGTGTGTGTGTGTGTGTGTGTGTGTGTGTGTGTGTGTGTGTGTGTGTGTGTGTGTGTGTGTGTGTGTGTTTCAGTTTTTAAACTGAGTCGGGCCCGTTTTTATATTGTAATGTAAGTTTTTCTAACTTTCCTGTAGAATAATTCTATGAAAATGAGAACTTTTGTGCGCCTGCTCTACCAACTGAGCCAACCTGGCCACATCGAGCATTATTCTTTTAACTAACACAACTCAGCCTGCGTGTGACGTTTTCCTTAACTCAACCATTTCTTTCTTCTCGTGATAACACGCCATGTGGCGATAACACGCTATGTACGGCGTTAACAGACACGCGGATAGCTCAAAATACGTACAGATAACACGCCACACCGCTTTAGAAAGTGGGCGACGTCATGATATCAAGTGGGTTTTAAATGCATTTCAGATATATTTTTCAAATGCTATGAAATTGAATAAAACACCCAAAGTTCCAAGAAAGTTATTTTTGGGCAATTGGGTTGAAATATACCCGTGTTCAAGATATAAAAAAAGCTTTGACAACGGGTCAAATTTGACCCAAGGACAACACAAGTGGTGTGTTGTGCTGAAGTTGAAATAAAATAGGACAATGTTAATGTTATTGAGTCTGGTGTTGGCTCACAGACATCTTCAATACCTCCACAGCTTCTCATGTTTATTAAATCCAAGGACAAACGCACACGATTAAACTTAATAAGGTATTGATCAGCTATTGATCGAGCATGCCAAGCTCCACAAAGCCATGACAAACTACCAGGGTTATTAACGACTGAATATTAATGGCTGAGTTTAGGATTTATGCTACTTGTTTGGTCTGCAGTATTTAATGAGACTGTGTGCTTTTGGTTCTTGGACTAGTTAGTGAATTGTTTTTGGTGTGAGTTGTTTTTGGTTCTTGGACTAGTTAGTTGTTTTTGGTTCTTGGACTAGTTAGTGAGTTGTTTTTGGTTCTTGGACTAGTTAGTTGTTTTTGGTTCTTGGACTAGTTAGTGAGTTGTTTTTGGTGTGAGTTGTTTTTGGTTCTTGGACTTGTTTTTGGTTCTTGGACTAGTTAGTGAGTTGTTTTTGGTTCTTGGACTTGTTTTTGGTTCTTGGACTAGTTAGTTGTTTTTGGTTCTTGGACTAGTTAGTGAGTTTTTGGTTCTTGGACTTGTTTTTGGTTCTTGGACTAGTTAGTTGTTTTTGGTTCTTGGACTAGTTAGTTGTTTTTGGTTCTTGGACTAATTAGTGAGTTGTTTTTGGTTCTTGGACTAATTAGTGAGTTGTTTTTGGTTCTTGGACTAGTTAGTGAGTTGTTTTTGGTGTGAGTTTTTGGTTCTTGGACTAGTTAGTGAGTTGTTTTTGGTATGAGTTGTTTTTGGTTCTTGGACTTGTTTTTGGTTCTTGGACTAGTTAGTTGTTTTTGGTTCTTGGACTAGTTAGTTGTTTTTGGTTCTTGGACTAGTTAGTGAGTTGTTTTTGGTTCTTGGACTAGTTAGTTGTTTTTGGTTCTTGGACTAGTTAGTGAGTTGTTTTTGGTTCTTGGACTAGTTGGTGAGTTGTTTTTGGTTCTTGGACTAGTTAGTGAGTTTTTGGTTCTTGGACTTGTTTTTGGTTCTTGGACTAGTTAGTTGTTTTTGGTTCTTGGACTAGTTAGTTGTTTTTGGTTCTTGGACTAATTAGTGAGTTGTTTTTGGTTCTTGGACTAATTAGTGAGTTGTTTTTGGTTCTTGGACTAGTTAGTGAGTTGTTTTTGGTGTGAGGTGTTTCTGGTTCTTGGACTAGTTAGTGAGTTGTTTGTGGTGTGAGTTGTTTTTGGTTCTTGGACTAGTTAGTGAGTTGTTTTTGGTATGAGTTGTTTTTGGTTCTTGGACTAGTTAGGGAGTTGTTTTTGGTTCTTGGACTAGTTAGGGAGTTATTTTTGGTTCTTTGACTAGTTAGTGAGTTGTTTTTGGTTCTTTGACTAGTTAGTCAGTTGTTTTTGGTTCTTTGACTAGTTAGGCAGTTGTTTTTGCATAAATTGTAACTGAAGCTAGCGTTAGCATTTGTCATGACATAACGGATTGTAGTTTTGGGTTCTCCCACCAGATTTCTTTTTGCGTTCAGGATGAATTTTGGTGATCAAGCCATCGCTTTCAAAACCAAAACAACAAACTACGTATGGACTAGGGGTCGAAATCACCAGAGGCCTCGCGATACGATATCTTTGCGATACTTATGTCAGGTTATTATGGTGATTTTAAACATGTATAACTATAACTTTTGCAGATGCCATTTTTTAGTTTCCTATTATTTTGAAAGTGTAAATGATGGAAATATCTAAAAATCTAACTTTTTTTTCCATCTTTTCTTGGCTTCTTTATGCACATTAATACACTCTGTGTGTGTGTGTGTGTGTGTGTGTGTGTGTGTGTGTGGTGTGTGTGTGTGTGTGTGTGTGTGTGTGTGTGTGTGTGTGTGTGTGTGTGTGTGGTGTGTGTGTGTGTGTGGGTGTGTGTGTGTGTGTGTGTGTGTTGTGGTGTGTGTGTGTGTGTGTGTGTGTGTTGTGTTGTGTGTGTGTGTTTGTGTGTTCTGCAATTTATTACCTTTTTTCCATCTTCAAATTTCAATTTGTTTTCCCAATTACATATTATGTCCCCAAAATGCAAACTTTGTCAACATCTGTTTGTTCATCTCACTTCATTCTTTTTGTTGCAAACTGACCAACACACATCGTTTATAACATCAGATTGATACTCGGCGTCTGTGTATCGATACGAGGGTTTAATCCCAGGAAATGGGATTCCCGGGAAATCCACCATCTTTGAATGAAGCTCAATTCAAACAAAGCAACCTTTTTAATATTTTCATTACAAAATAGACGTTTTTTGAAAAATTAAATTTTTAACATGACATTTAGCCAGTCAGACTGTTCTCATTAACCATTTGTACATACACAATAATCTATATAATTGTCCTAACATGTGAAGTAGCTATTGTTCTCCTTCTGTAAATCCCATTTTTTGCAAGTAAATAATGGGAAGCGTTTGATGCCAGGTGTAAGGGCCTTTAACTGTGCCATGTTGACTCCATTTGATTGAACCCAGACTGTGTTTTGTTCATATTTCTGATGTTTTGGAGGCAGAAAATAAGCGTCTGTTTCTGGCCGCTCAGCCAGAACGGAGCCTCAGTTTCCACTGACTCTAGTTTCCATACACGGTCATCGGCAGCAGCTCCTCACAACGTCACATGCTAGAGACTCGGATCAATTGGGTTTTTGGTTCCATGACGCTGATGTTTTGCAAAATCTTAAACTTAAATCTACCAGAGCCCTGCGTCAGTGCATTAACCATGTGAAATAAGATCCCAGCTGAGGCAGTGGAAATCAAAGGTGTAGAAATAGAAAGATTGTACACATACAAGTATTTGGGCGTTGTTTTTAACGACAGGCTAACATGGTCTGATCCTGTTGACTCATTGATGAGAAAATAAAGTCCACGGGTCTACTGTATGAGGGAGTTGCAGTCCTTTTTAAAGCTGCGTACGGATGTGGGAGAATGATTTTTATGTCAGTCATATGTAGTGTTTAGAGTTACTGTGTGGTGGGGTGGGAGGGGAATGCTTCTAAGTTTTTTTTGTTTTTATTGTATTTATGTATAGTATTAGTTTGGAGTGTATTTGTATTGCATTTATTCTCTAGTTTTTATGGGTATGATGGCGGGTGTGAGCACTGTAATTTCCATTTTTATGGATGAAATAGACTTGACTTGACCCAATGGAAATGTTGAGTAAAGCTCACAGGTTCATGGACTATAAGCCTTGAACAGGTTTTATTCAGGGTAGGGCTGTACCCGACAGGTCCAAGTTCAAAGCTTTGTTCATAACGATAAAGAATAGGCTTCACTGAATATTATTGGTATTATTAATATAATTGGATTTTAGCAGTGGCTGCGTTGGATTGTTTCCAACTGATGGGATCCAAAAGTAAAATTTGCTTTCTTCAAAATTCACCTTTTATCGTTGTCATTATAGATTTTTTCTTTTTACATTTTCACTGTGGTCAAAACATATTGCTCTGCAACATAACCACACTATAAAGTACATTTAAATAACCACGTTGAGGATTTTAATGATATGAGGGTAGTGATATTCAACAGGGGTTTGTGACCTCTAGGGGTCCTCAAAGTAGGGGGGGGTGTCACCAAAATATGTGATGGCGTTGCATAGTTTGTCCACCAGAGGACGCTCTACAACGTCCCTGTAAGTGATGGCGTTGCATAGTCTGTCCACCAGAGGACGCTCTACAACGTCCCTGTTAGTGATGGCGTTGCATAGTCT
This sequence comes from Etheostoma spectabile, assembly GCF_008692095.1. Classification (NCBI taxonomy): domain Eukaryota; kingdom Metazoa; phylum Chordata; class Actinopteri; order Perciformes; family Percidae; genus Etheostoma; species Etheostoma spectabile. The sequence goes on from NC_045744.1 coordinate 24,277,834, forward strand.
GTCCACCAGAGGACGCTCTACAACGTCCCTGTTAGTGATGGCGTTGCATAGTCTGTCCACCAGAGGACGCTCTACAACGTCCCTGTTAGTGATGGCGTTGCATAGTCTGTCCACCAGAGGACGCTCTACAACGTCCCTGTTAGTGATGGCGTTGCATAGTCTGTCCACCAGAGGACGCTCTACAACGTCCCCGTTAGTGATGGCGTTGCATAGTCTGTCCACCAGAGGACGCTCTACAACGTCCCCGTTAGTGATGGCGTTGCATAGTCTGTCCACCAGAGGACGCTCTACAACGTCCCTGTTAGTGATGGCGTTGCATAGTCTGTCCACAGAGGAACGCTCTACAACGTCCCTGTTAGTGATGGCGTTGCATAGTCTGTCCACCACGAGGACTGCTAGCTTCCACCGTCCCAGGTTTAGTGATGGCGTTGCATAGTTTTGTCCACCAGGGGACGCTCTACAACGTCCCTGGTTAGTGATGGCGTTGCATAGTCTGTCCCCAAGGACGCTCTACAACGTCCCTGTTAGCAACACTGATTTTTTTTCTTTTTTTAATTGTGTTTTTGAAGTTTCATATCTTAAGTTTGTATTTTTATAAAATTTTATTTATCAGAACTTTATAAAAAAGAGGAACATCTAAATATATTAATCAATTAGTATATTATTTTACTGAGAACTCATAAATAACTACAAATAACCAATGGTAGGGTAGTTTCTGGATTTAAAAAAATATATCGGCAGACATATCGAGATATTGGATTTTTAAATAACCAAATATTTGTATCAGTATCTGCCTGAAATCGGTTGGGCTGTAGTTTGTAATATTGTTGATATTAACTTTGTGGTTCAATGCTTGGCTCTTTACAGCCAATCAGAGCTGTATTAAGACACTGCTAAATAATCATGCACAGTGTGTTTTTTATTCTTCTGTTTTGTATATTTGAGTATGTGCTCAAGGCATGTTAGATTAGATTATACTTTATTTATTTATTTATTTTATTTTATTGTTACAGCAGCAGCATTTTCTTTCCATGTTACATACTTTGCAATCAAAGGGAACTACTGCACAACAGTTCCCCTCTTTGTATGAAACGGTTTCCTTACTGCAGCACTTTAAACGTCTGAAATATAGACAAAAAAGTCAACTCTATTTTGTAACCATTTGTCCTTGTTTGCTCATTTGTCCTTGAGACGGGCCATCTCTGGTTGTTGGGGGGGGGGGGGGGGGGGGGGGGGGGGGGGGGGGGGGGGGGGGGGGGGGGGGGGGGGGGGGGCAGCGATGTGTTTCTTCAGCACAAGTATCTCGCGTGGTGTTGGGTAAACAGCACCATATGCCTGTTAGATATGCTACAGCTCTCTGCTGTTGTGTGTGGTGTTGTGTGTGTGTGTGTGTGTGTGTGTGTGTGTGTGTGTGTGTGTTGTCAGCCTCTCTCTCTGTGTGCCTGATCGCGTGTCTCAGTCAAGGACCCCCCATCATCACATACCCTGCTCCATACCTAGAGATTGGCATGGTGTTATTTCAGTTAGGTCAATAACTGGTCTGATGTGCATTGAGAGATGATTTTATGAAAAGTCCCCCATGATTATCTCTATGTATGGTGAAGGGTATGTGATGATGATGTGTGTGTGTGTGTGTGGTTGGGGGGGGGGGCTTAATTTAATTCCAAAGGCCAAGGGAACTTTATCAGGATGCATAGTATCCTGATCCATGAAATAACTGATCTTTAATAATAAAAACTTGCCTTCCTCTATGGGAATTTAACATAGGGGGGTGTATACTTATGCCCCGGGTTTTTAACATAGGGGGTGTATACTCATGCCCCCTGTATTTTAACATAGGGGGGTGTATACTTATGCCCCCTGTATTTTAACATAGGGGGTTATACTTATGCCCCCTGTATTTTAACATAGGGGGTGTATACTTATACCCCTGTATTTTAACATAGGGGGGTGTATACCTATGCCCCTGTATTTTAACATAGGGGGGTGTTACTTATGCCCCTGTATTTTAACATAGGGGGTGTATACTTATACCCTCTGTATTTTAACATAGGGGGTGTATACTTATGCCCCTGTATTTTAACATAGGGGGGTGTATACTTATGCCCCTGTATTTAACATAGGGGGGTGTATACTTATGCCCCTGTATTTTAACATAGGGGTGTATACTTATACCCTCTGTATTTTAACATAGGGGGTGTATACTTATGCCCCTGTATTTTAACATAGGGGGTGTATACTTATGCCCCGGGTATTTTACATGGGGGGTGTATACTTATGCCCCTGTATTTTAACATAGGGGGGTGTATACTTATGCCCCCTGTATTTTAAAGAAGAACATTTGTTAATTTATTTACAATACATTATTCATTAACAAAGAAATTATCGGTCGGGCTCCAGTAAAAAGGACTTTAACTTTTTTGCCAGTCAAATTAACTTTAATGAGTGCATATCGAAACATTACACTGTGGACCCCCCCCCCCCCCCCACCACACACACACACACACACACACACACACACACTCCCACCCCCTTCCAAAAAATGTTCACCTTAAGCCCTGAACCCACAATACTATTAAATATACAAGAAGAAAATAGGAATAGCATTCAGTTATTCAGCAATTTGATCTGAGCGAGGAATCGGCCACTAAAAGGGTTAGGATTGAATGTTTCTGAGCTTTCCCGGACTCGGCACGCCTCCGTTGTCCTGCTGTTACCGTAAAAGTCTGTTCATCCGATTCATCAGCTGATCTGCTTGGGGATAAACATTTTGTATTGGTCATATTTCACTCTCAGGTGCAGGAATCAAACTGCAGCCAGAGGAGCCAGGAAACCTGTCTCTCCGATTCTTCCTCTCTGTGTTTTGTGCTTTGACAGACTCATATCTCGGCATGTTCGGGGGGTGGGGGTGAGAGCGGGGGGGGGGACAAAAGAAGGGGTTTGATCCCTTTTCTCGTTTTTTTTGATGATCCCAGGCGCAGTCGCCTCCGTCGCTCAGCCTGAACGCCCCATGTAAGAGAACATGAAATCCAATGCTTTGCAGTAGGGGTGTGCAAAATAATCCATTCATAGAATTCCAAAAAAAACTGCAATCCCATGATAGTGAGATCGATGCAGTAGATAAATACTTTATTGATCCTCAAGGGGAAATTCAAGGTCTCAGTAGCTTCCAGACATCACACACAACATGCACATACATCATAACAGCATGTTAATTTAACAAATCCACATAAATAATATAACTCAAATCAATCAAAATGTGTTTATATTGCGCTTTACGGTAACTAGCAGGTATCCAAAGTGCTTCACATCAGAAACCAAGAATTAAAAAAACATGTCACACAAAGATGAATGAAACATGGAAAGAAAGCAGTGAAATCAGAAAAGCTTACATAGAACAGGAGAGGGAAACAGTCCCACCACCACTACTGCGTATTAAAAGCCTTTCTAAACCAAACCGTCCAGATATCAGGGGTAACTTGTTCCTGAGTCTCAGCAACAGGGGCAGCAACCGCAAAAGCCTGACTCCTCCCCCCCCCACACCGTTTATACCTGTACCTCTAAGACCAGTTGATTTGAAGACCGCAAGGACTCGCCGGGTTAAAATCTGGGACACATGCTCTCTTTTTACTCCATTTAAAGCCTTGAAAACACACCGGGACACATATATTGTGTGTGTGTGTGTGTGTGTGTGTGTGTGTGTGTGTGTGTGTGTGTGTTTGTTGTGTGTGTGTTGTGTGTGTGTGTGTGTGTGTGTGGTAAATATAGATACAGATATACAGTGTATACTGTGTGTATGTATGTATATCCATCTATCTATATATCTCTCTACAACTGTGTATATCTATATCTAGATACATATCTATCTCAACATGTCTACTTTTCCGTAGATGCTGGTTTGCAGTGCAGAACTCATTTCAGTAACTGCCCCCCCCCCCGCCCCCCCCATTGTGGAGATTGTGCAGCCTGCAGAATGGGAATGAGTTGGAGTAATGCATCTCCGTCAGTGCTTGACATTAATAGCGTTGACCTTCAGCCACTCATTCTACATGTTTAACGTTACTCCAGACGCGCCCGGCGAGGTGCCTCTCCAAGCTGCCGTCTGTGCCGGTGTCTGTTGTCTTTTTTTTTGGAAGATGAGTTAGTAGCAGAGAGATTCCCTGATAATCTCCACCCCCCCCCCCCCCCCCCCCCCCCCAGCTTCTACAAGCACACACTTCACAGCTGCTTCGTTATCGCGCTGACACCTCATCACCGTGATCTCATCACAGCCAGCGACGACACTCGGTCAGATGTGAGAGGAGTGCCATCATTAACTCAGGCTACACACACACACACACACACACACACACACACACACACCCACACACACACACACACACCACACACACACACACACACACTCACACTGTTTTATTGTGTTCATACTGCAGATGTAGTAAAGGACACTTTAGACGGATGTAGGTCTCAGTTACTGTCTCCACCTTGGGGACATGGAGGGGTTTTTAAAAGCAAGCAGGGATAGGAGTCAAGAGATCCTCTTTTGTTTGTGCTAAAAATGACGGCAAATGTGCAATGTGTCTTTTGTGTTTCTCCTCTATTCATTCTGTGCACCGCCATGAACAAGGAAAGTGTGTGTGAGTGTGTATCTGATGAGCACGTGTGTAGATGTGTGTGAGTGTGTATCTGATGAGCAGGTGTGTAGATGTGTGAGAGTGTGTATCTGATGAGCAGGTGTGTAGATGTGTGAGAGTGTGTATCTGATGAGCAGGTGTGTAGATGTGTGTGATGTGTATCTGATGAGCAGGTGTGTAGATGTGTGAGTGTGTATCTGATGTGTGTGTGTGTGTGTGTGTGTGTGGTGTGTTGTGTGTGTGTGTGTGTGTTGTGTGTGTGTGTGTTGTGTGTGTGTGTGTGTGTGTGTGGTGTGTTGTGTGTGTGTGTGTGTGTGTTTATCTGATGAGCGAATGTGGCACCTTGTACAGCATCCTCGGCCACAATGTGTGTGTGAATGGTTCCTAAAAAAGCGCTTTGAGTAGTGGTTAAGACTAGAAAGCTCTATATAAGAAAGTCTCTTTGCAGTGAGTGAGTGGTTTACACAAGTCATGTTCCCGTTCACATGTTCCTGTTGTACTTCCAACCTTTCAGGCCCAACACATACACATGTAACGGCACTCTTTAACATCTACATGCACTTTACAACACATGCTCTGACAGGTTCACGTCAAGCCCCCCACACACACACACACTCACAGACAAAAGCCGCAGAAAGCTTTTTCTGTGGGGTTCAGCCTTGACTGACGGCATGTAGCGCCGTCGTAAAGCCACCGTTGCCAACTGGGACCTTGAGATGGATGTTGAGTTGTCCAGAGTATTTACTCCGTGCACGCGTGCAAAGACATCTTGGCGTGCATAACATGTTGCATCGAGGTGTGTGTGTGTCTGTGTCTCTGTCTGTGTCTCTGTCTGTGTCTCTGTCTGTGTCTCTGTCTGTCTGTGTCTCTGTCTGTCTGTCTGTGTCTCTGTCTGTCTGTGTCTCTGTCTGTGTCTCTGTCTGCCTATGTCTGTCTGTCTGTCTGTGTCTCTGTCTGTCTCTGTTTGCCTATCTCTGTCTGTCTGTCTGTCTTTCTGTGTCTCTGTCTGCCTATCTCTGTCTGTGTCTCTGTCTGCCTATCTCTGTCTGTCTGTCTGTGTCTCTGTCTGTGTCTCTGTCTGCCTATCTCTGTCTGTGTCTCTGTCTGCCTATCTCTGTCTGTCTGTCTGTGTCTCTGTCTGCCTATCTCTGTCTGTCTGTCTGTGTCTCTGTCTGTGTCTCTGTCTACCTATCTCTGTCTGTGTCTCTGTCTGCCTATCTGTGTGTGTGTGTGTGTGTGTGTTGTGTGTGTGTGTGTGTGTGTGGTGTGTGTGTGTGTGTGTGTGTGTGTGTGTGTGTGTGTGTGTGTTGTTGTGTGTGTGTTGTGTTGTGTGTGTGTGTGTGTGTGGTGTGTGTGTGTGTGTGTGTGTGGTGTGTTGTGTGTGGGTGCCCAAATCCGTTCCAGTTCATCCTGATCGAGTCATGTTACACATCTTCGAGTATTTAGATAATCAAAAAGGGCAAAAAAATACACAATGCAGTAGAAAACCCCAATAATACAAATGATTAAAAAAAAAACCACAATAAAAAACAGGATATATTAAAAGGCAAAGTAAAATGAAAAAATGAGTGAAACAGAAAACGACATTAGAAAACATTAAAGCTACATTGCGTAAAGTTTTTACTTTATCAAAACCGATGTTGTCCGTTCACAAACTCGTCCTTTTTCATTAAATACTGACAACCCCCGTCAGCTCCAAGGATTCCTATTGGCTTGAAATTTGATGATGATTGATTTGCATGAACTGGGGTAGACGCTCCAAATTCATGCTCCATCTTGAAATACGTTAACCGGTACTTAACTTATATATATTTTGATGTTCTGTTTACAACAAACAACAAATTATTGTATTATTTTAGTACAAACTCATTAATAACTACAAATAATTAATAATAGGGAAATGTGTCTGTGTTGTAACGCGTTTCTGGATAATATTTTTAATACGTGTCATTTATACATATACATATATAATACGAAATGTCGGCATATTGGATTTTTAAATATATTATTAAACATATTTGTGTCGGTATCGGCCTTAAAAGTCCTCTATCGGTCGGGCTCTGGTTCACACCGAGGATCTCTGGTGTCCAGGCTCAACTTCCTTTTTCAACTCGATAATAAACACGTTTTGTCAATTAGGACAATTAACCCCAACAGATGTAATTAGAGCTCCCCGGGGTCCCGGGCTCTGGATTGGTAGAGTTTGTTGGGGGTTCGCAGAGAAAGATCTGAATCACAAAGAGGAACCAGAGAGCGACTGAAGCCCCCCCCCCCCGTTTCCTCCACACTCTGGTGGTTCCTGGTGGATCACATGACGCGGCAGTGCTGGGAACTGGCGTCTGTTTGGTTCGACTGCGATTTAATTAGCGGAGGTCGGGAATCAAGCGGCTGATAATCAGCTGTTTTGTCTGGGTTATCGCAGTCCCGTCAGATTTAATAACTGGATCTGCTCTTTATGTTCCCTCGGAGCCGGGGACACTTCTCATCCTGCCGGTGTCACCGGGTCTCCACTAGAACAATGTGTCCTCACACAAGAACCAGGCTGAGTGATCTGTACACAAACATGTAAAAAAGATATAGCGATATGGAGTAGAGCCCGACTGATATTATTTAAAAATCCAATATTCCAATGTATTGACCAACATAGTACATTTTTAAACGATCCAGAAACGCGTTACAAAACAAACCGATTCCCCTCACATTAGTTATCTGAGTTCTCACTAAAATAATACAATTATTGTTACAACAGAACATCTAAATATTTTAAAGTTCTGATAAATAAAATGTATAAAAATACAAAGTTAAGATATAAGACTTAAGTAATGTCCTTTTGAACAGAAAACACATTAACAAAAAATAATCAGTGTAGCCAACAGGGACGTTGTAGAGCGTCCTCTGGTGGACAGACTATGCAACGCCATCACTAACAGGGACGTTGTAGAGCGTCCTCTGGTGGACAGACTATGCAACGCCATCACTAACAGGGACGTTGTAGAGCGTCCTCTGGTGGACAGACTATGCAACGCCATCACTAACAGGGACGTTGTAGAGCGTCCTCTGGTGGACAGACTATGCAACACCATCACTAACAGGGACGTTGTAGAGCGTCCTCTGGTGGACAGACTATGCAACACCATCACTAACAGGGACATTGTAGAGCGTCCTCTGGTGGACAGACTATGCAACGCCATCACTAACAGGGACGTTGTAGAGCGTCCTCTTGTGGACAGACTATGCAACGCCATCACTAACAGGGACGTTGTAGAGCGTCCTCTGGTGGACAGACTCAATAATGTGGATATAATGACTAAGTGGGTAAAGGTGAGTAATAGAACAGTTACAACAGTTGGGTAAGATCAGGAAATGACATCACTTTACTGTAATGCAGCCTTTAAAACCAGGAAAAGACACTTATGTTATACGATATTTAGTCTCATATCACAATATTGGTATAATATTGATATATTGCCCAGCCCTACGCTACGTCATGCTCGATATCTCCGTCCCACCTCAACGTAGCATCGTTCTGATTGTTTATAATGGAAGCTAACACCTGGGCCTGTCCAACGAGTTCTCTTGCGTCATTGTAGTCCTTTCAGAAGCCGGGAACTACAATGTCTTTTGTTTTCCTGATTTGCCAGCTATGATTTTTAAAGAAGAGTTTGGCAACTAGCACTACCTGGTTAAAGACCATCGTCGTGGATGAACTACACCGTTGACGGTAGAGACCGGTCCACCATGTATCTTCATTCTGCCGAAGAGTGGGAGGAGGAACTCTGGTACCTGAGTTACCTGAGCTCTCGGAGGATTTATGAAGAGATATTTTGGCTAGACCCCCCCCCCCCCCCCCCCCCCCCCCCCCCCCCCCCCCCCAATACTAGGTTTAGACCGTAAGTGGTCTCCGCCCCACCCATGACACCCACCAGCTCCACTTCTATGAGCCTGTGACCCACCCCCCACCCCTGAGACGGAGGCTGGTTTGAGGAGCTTTAGCCCTTTGTTCCTCTTCCTGTGTCATTGAGTTTCATGATCCTCTTGAAAGCGTCTCACTTGGGAAAACCTAAGCGTCAATAAAGAAGAAGGAACTTGTTTTTTTTATAGTTGTTGTTGTTGTGTGCCGACTCAGGGTTTGTTTAGGACCTCAGATGGATGATGGATGTCCTGGTGTCTTCAGAGATTAATCATCTGGAAGGGGAGGATGGAGGATGGAGGCTGGACGGAGGAGGGACAACAGACATAATATTGGGCTCATTTCTCACCTTACAGCCTAACCAGCCTCTTCCCATTGTCTACTTCTTCCCCTCCATTAATCCATCCATCCATCAATCCATCCATCCATCTTTTCTCACACCCTCGGGGTCTTTCTACGTTTGTCTTTTTCTCCTTTTATCTACTGCGTCTTATTTCTTTTCCCTCTTGCTTTCTCTTGTCATTAATTTTACATTTCCTGCATCACTTTCTTCTCCACCTCCCACGCATCAACTGTCCCCATCCTCCCTCCCATCTCTCTCTATCCTTTCATCCCTCCCCTCCTTCCCCCACTCTCAATGATCTTGCTTTTAATTTCCATTCTCACCCCTCTTACCTTGCATCCTTCATATATTGTTTTCTCTCCATTTCCACGCCTCCTATTCTCACTCCCTTTCTCTCCACCGCTCCCTGGTGGTGCCTGGAATATGCTCCGAGACAGATGAGCCGGCACTCCTCCTCCTCCTCCTCTTCCTCCTCCTCCCCCTCCTCCTCCCTCTGCTTTTGATGGATCTCCCGGCCCGTCTGGACTCATAGTTCGGCTGATGAAGCCGCCCGGCTGGAGACGGGGGAGCTTCTGTTTTTAATGTGTTTTTCTAAAGGCCCAAATGTCAGTTGCACTCTCAGGGTCCTCGCTATAAGCCAGACCTCCCTGGTACCGAGTTAGGACCCCCGGTAGCCGAAAGTGCTGAAAACCCCCTTTTTAAGATCTGCTCCCCTGCCGAGTCGTCGTTTTGCTGCTCCTGTGGATTTCTTCGGTAATGCACGGCTTGATCTGGAGGTCATGTTGGCCATTTAAAGTAAATTGTGATGGTTTGGACACCATGTTGAGATGATTGATGTAATGGCCTTCATCCTGCTGCTAGACTCCCTTTTTAAGAAAAGTGGAGAAACGGGCGGGAGCTGGTTGGTGATTTTGCAGGACTAGATTAGATCAGATAATACTTCATACACACCACAATGGAGAAATTCCCTTATCACAGCAGCATTTATCTACAGTAAAAAAAATAACAACAAAGCAAAAACAATGTGCCAAAAGTACTGAATGAATGTAAAGTTGCATTATATACTCATAAAGTTAGGTGGCCATAGTTCAACAAATCTGGCAACGTAAGTGAATAAGTGACGTGAAATTAAATAGTATATGTAAATAAATAATATAGCAAAAGTAAGTAACCATAGTATACTAGATGAAATTGAGTCAAACCATAGTATCAATAAGTACACGGAACGAAAAAAATATATATACAGATAGCAAAAATATACTTAGAGATATGGTGAGATGTGAAAATGGTGAAATGTCAATAAGTCTGTTAAAGCTGAGCTAAATGTATTTTATTTTTATTATTTTCTGATTGGCTGTCAATGTCTCTCTCCAACGTGTCATGCTGTGAACTCAGATGGATTCTGATTGGCTGTCAGTGTCTCTCTCCGCTGTGTCATGTTGTAAACTAAGATGGATTCTGATTGGCTGTCAGTGTCTCTCTCCAACGTGTCATGCTGTGAACTCAGATGGATTCTGATTGGCTGTCAGTGTCTCTCTCTCTACCATGTCTCTCTCCGCCGTGTCATGTTGTAAACTAAGAAGGATTCTGATTGGCTGTCAGTGTCTCTCTCCGCTGTGTCATGTTGTAAACTAAGATGGATTCTGATTGGCTGTCAGTGTCTCTCTCCGACGTGTCATGCTGTGAACTCAGATGGATTATGATTGGCTGTCAGTGTCCCTCTCTCTACCATGTCTCTCTTTGGCGTGTCATGTTGTAAACTAAGAAGGATTCTGATTGGCTGCCAGTGTCTCTCCCCGGCGTGTCATGTTGTAAACAGAAGGATTCTGATTGGCTGTCAGTGTCTCTCTCTACCATGTCAATGTCCCCCGTGTCATGTTGTAAAGTTAGAAGGATTCTGATTGGCTGCCAGTGTTTCTGTCGTTCATCAAATTGGTGTGTGTGTGTGTGTGTGTGGTGTGTGTGTGTGTGTGTGTGTGTGTGTGTGTGTGTGTGTACACACATATATTGTTTTCAATCTAAGTCTATGAATTTTCTTCCTTTCCTTTGAATTGTCAGGATTTCACATCATTTTTCTGAGAGTATCTTGTTGTTAGTCTGTGTGTCTGTAGTGGTCTTGAATGAAAAGGGTTTTTCGTTCCTTCCATCCTGAGTGTCTCCTGTGAGCTTGAGTTTCTTGTGACACCCTCCTGCTCCTCGTCCTCCTCCTCCGCCGCCGCCACCTGCGTCCTCCGCTTCCTCCGTCTCGGGAACATGAACCCTGGGATTTCATTTGACTTCAGTTTCCATTTCCTTCCTTTTTTGTCTGCCACACATGAATATTTAAATGAGAAATACTGAGCTTTCATCGCCTCCGCAACAAATCCACTATCAACAGCCGGATCATAATTCAATTTGAGCGTAACACATTCATCGCTAGGTACAGGGTGTTTTTCTAGTCACTGGTTGAATGTTGGAGGAGTGCCGCAGGGATGGAGATTAAGCTCAAAACGATTATATTTGATATCTGATGCCCTCCAATCCATCTGAAATCACTCTACTGAATGAATATTGGCAAATGGCAATAAATAACCTCTGTCTGAGGCTCAAATAGAGATGTATTTCTATCTCAGAATAAGAGGTTACACAGAATCTGCAGTACTTTCACAATATGTCACACGGCACACAAACCCAATACGTCCAGTGCCTATATTGGTAAATGTGTTGAAATTGTGTCAAATAAAAAAATAACTTTTCATCCAATCATACTAAATAAACACATCAAGAAGATTTCTAAATTTAGACACATGAACAACATCTGTAACACTTCAGAAGTTGTATTAACTGTGTGTGTGTGTGTGTGTGTGTGTGTGTGTGTGTGTGTGTGTGTGTGTGTGTGTGTGTGTGTGTGGTGTGTGTGTGTGTTGTGTGTGTGTGTGTGTGTGTGTGTGTGTGTGTGTGTGTGTGTGTGTGTGTGTGTGTGTGTGTGTGTGGATATGTTTACATATGTATACATAGTGTGTGTGTGTGTATGTATGTATGTATGTTGTATATGTATATTTGTGTGTATGTGTATATGTATATTTGTGTATATCTATATATATAGATATAGATTTTTTTTTTGGAGATATGCACATTTTTAAGAGCGGAGTGTAAAGGCGTTTCGATGGTTTAATCTGCAACAGAATGATGTCACAGTTCTGCACCGCACGCCACGTGACGTGATGACATCATCACGAGACGTACAGTACAACGCAATGATCCGTGAGATAGAAAGTCTTAATTGTCTGCTGCAAAAGGAGTGAATGCTCTAGCTGTCGTGGTTTTCGTTTCGGATCGATTTATATATCGATTTGTATCATGTAAACAACAACCAACCAACCGCGGCCGCCGGTGGGGGGGGGGGGGGGGGGGGGGGTTGTACTTTGAGGGAGGCATCAGATGGCACACTTCAGATTCAGATTTGACGTTGCATGTTCCCCCAAATTGGATATGGGTCTATAGACCAGTGCAATTCTGCACAATGTCATAAAGGCAGACACCAGCTGTGCAATAGGATCTGTGGGTGGGTAAAGCGAGATTCATATAGCACATTTAATGTGATACAGAGGCAGTTTAACCTGCTTTATATGAACCATCATAAACCAGGAGGAGGAGGAGGTGCAACACAACATGAAAATACAGGGTAGCAAGGATCTTAAAAAGGTATTAAGGTAGAGACAAATTCAATGTAGGTCATGAACAAAACACTTTTTTTGTTATTGAGTTTCTCTGGTGCTTCCACATGTACACAAACTTGGGAAAAAAACATCCATGCTGTTATGAGTGATATCCGGTTTCTGAGTGTCCTCTGATCCGGTTTCTGAGTGTCCTCTGATCCGGTTTCTGAGTGTCCTCTGATCCGGTTTCTGAGTGTCCTCTGATCCGGTTTCTGAGTGTCCTCTGATCTGGTTTCTGAGTGTCCTCTGATCTGGTTTCTGAGTGTCCTCTGATCCGGTTTCTGAGTGTCCTCTGATCCGGTTTCTGAGTGTCCTCTGATCCGGTTTCTGAGTGTCCTCTGATCTGGTTTCTGAGTGTCCTTTGATCCGGTTTCTGAGTTTCCTCTGATCCGGTTTCTGAGTGTCCTCTGATCCGGTTTCTGAGTGTCCTCTGATCCGGTTTCTGAGTGTCCTCTGATCCGGTTTCTGAGTGTCCTCTGATCTGGTTTCTGAGTGTCCTCTGATCCGGTTTCTGAATGTCCTCTGATCCGGTTTCTGAATGTCCTCTGATCCGGTTTCTGAGTGTCCTCTGATCCGGTTTCTGAATGTCCTCTGATCCGGTTTCTGAGTGTCCTCTGATCCGGTTTCTGAATGTCCTCTGATCCGGTTTCTGAGTGTCCTCTGATCCGGTTTCTGAATGTCCTCTGGCTTCAGTCTCCGGGTGAGCTGTTCAGCATGCTCAGGTCAATGTCCAAAACCAGGCCAAGAAATGGGACCAATGCAAAAAACTGGACTCATAAAATGAGACGTTAATAACTTCAACTTACAATGTTTTTTATTTCCCACGTCGTCATTGTAAACTCAAACACAATTTCACGAAGTACAATGAATAAATACAGGCCGCAGGAAATGGGGATCCCCAAATAAGCTGCTAAAAGCTTTTCGGAGGGGGCCCCAAAACAATAAACGTATTCAACAATTAACACACCGACCAAAAACTCAATTTACCATGGACAAAATAAAGACATTTTACAAAAAAACAAACAAACAAAAACAACAGATAAACGATCCCGCCACAAATTTTAGCACTTGCAGAATTATCACCAATATGAAGAAAGCGGTTTTTCCTTGAGACGTGTCTTGACGATGGGAGACCGAACGCGACAATTTCAAGTTTTCCTCGAGCTCGTTCCAAATCTGCGGTCCCCTACAAACTACACTCGCACATTTTAACCAACGTGGTTTTTAAACCAGTGATTGGGTGTTTGCCCCTTGTGGGACGTTTTAAAGCTAAGAAATGCTAACACTCTGGCTTAGGACCGTGTTGTATTCTTGACAGGTACATGCGACGTTTGCTGAGTATAAAATGGCCTCCAGCGTGAAACACACACACTCTTCATGGCCTAGAGCAGTGGTTCCCAAACTTTTTCAGCTCAAGACCCAAAAGAGAAATTTGGTGTCTCCCCGGGACCCGAGTTCACGAAACAAACCACGAATTTAAATGTATATGAAGTATATTTATTCCATTTTAAAAGTAACCAAAAACAGAAAAGGTCTCTATTCTCATTTCTGGGTCTCACCCCTTTCTCAACTCATATGTTCTTATCCCCCCCCCCCCCCCCCCCCATCATCCCTCAGTACCCACACCAACGTTTTTTTAAATAATACTGACTTGAATTTAGTGAGATGCCTCTGTCTGGTTGGAGATGTCAACCAGCTGATCTAGTCTAGGTTCGGTTTTTGAAAGTGTCATTCTGAGGTCATGCTGGGGTCATGCTGAGGTCATGCTGGGGTCATGCTGGGGTCATGCTGGGGTCATGCTGGGGTCATGCTGGGGTCATGCTGAGGTCATGCTGAGGTCATGCTGAGCATTTAGTCTGTTCTCTGCCAATTGGCGACCCAATAAAACGGGTCTGCGACCCATTTTGGGTCCTAATTTTGGACCCTAAGTTCGGGAAACATTGGCTTATAGTATGCTTCATGAAACCCCAACACCAAATATGTGTGTCGGGGGGTAAAGTCCTTAAGGGGCCGGCCTGAGGCAGATGGTTGATGCCTAAAGTATGAATGTAAAGCAGGCTGACGCCTAACCTGGCTTGTGTAAATTGGATTTTTTTTGATGGAAGCAGATGTTTGAAGGAGATTTTTGATTCACCTTCAAACCGGATCAATGAACGTTCACTTTCCTCTGGGAACCAAAAGATGAGTCTTATTTTAATAATGCAATCTTTTTACGCTCAGCATGTACCTGAACACACCTCCCAGTAAAACCAACACGCCCAGAATGCACCTGAACACACCAGACTCGTGATTAAATGGAGTAATATGAATGTGTTGATCAGAATCCATCTAAGAATGGAAAAAGCAAAAGATAAATAGGGTCTAGGTTGATGATGAGTCAACCTTTCCTTGATTCTTACAAGATATAAAAGAGACCTTGAGGAGTTTTCCTCTCTTTTGATTCCTTGCTGAGAAACCTGCGGTCAGATATTCCCTCTGTCAGACCCGCAGGCTGCAGAGAGACGACAAAACCAGATTTTGAAGCAGAATACATTTAGATATCCATCTGGCCGGAGCAGAGCGACAGGGAGGCCGTAAATTTATGGGTCATCATCTGTTTTTTTTTTTTTTTTTGTGCGTGTGCCCTTCAGGGTTCAAAAGCAGGACGTGGTCATGCAAGTCGATGAGCCGAGCAGCTATTCAGAGCCGTGGTTTTCAAAGCCACAAACACACACTGTGGCCATTTGCAAACTGCATAAATAAGTCTTTTTTTTGTGTTTGTTTAACAGATATTTACGTATAAATGTGACAGACTCACAGCCACAGATCATTTTGTGTTTGTCAGCCAACCCTTTGATAGTGTAAAATTACTTCATTTAAATGAAGAATCATGACTGGTCATGACTCTTCATTTTTACTGCTCCTCTGTGTCTCTGACAGTTACCATGGCCGTTTTCGAGATAGATGTGGAAAGGGCGTCTTTTTGAGATCTTCGGTCCTGGGTCACATGTATTTTAATAGACTCAACATCATAGACAGTCTCTTGTCTTGTTTTGTTTCACAAATTGCAGAAACTTCATGGACCGTGGTACTACAACCAAGCCGCTGTCGAGCTGAAATGACAATTATCGACCGATTGACAGTAAAATAATAACAATTTTGATTTTATGTCATTATTTGAAGCAAATCTGCTCAATTTGCCTTTGTTCTAGCTTCTTATTTGTGATGATTATCTGCAAGTTGGTTGGACAAAGAGGTTTACAAGAGGTTAACCACATAATTAGGGCTGCAAATAACAATTTACACTCCACGTCTCCAACCCCCCCCCCAAGAAACTTGAGCCAAAGAAGGGAGAAAGAAGTCGTCAGATGAATGGCTGTTGTGGCTTTCATGTGCTTGTCAAAGGACGGGGGGGGGGGAATTCATCGGGAGGGCCGAGGGCGCTCTTTAATCTTGTAGATTAAGCGCCTCACAGATGGTTCTAGGTGTAGATGCAGGTACACAGCAGTGATGGAGGGGAGATTTACTTTGGCGGGGTGTGTGCCGGTGTTTGTGTGGATGCTTCAGGCTGAAAGGAAACAGAAAATAGAGCCTGCTTCTAGACTTAAAGCTGGAGTGTTGAGCTTTTCTATCCCCACTCTGATAGGGAGGGTGATTAAACGCTTAGGACGTCCTTCAATTCTTCCTCTGAACGTGGAGTTTCTTTTTTTTTTTAAGTATATAATGTTGTCAGACACCAAAAATAAGAATCTGAGCTCGTCAGTGGGAGAACAACACTTTTAGTGGATGAAAATTGAAGGTGCGCAATTAAGCAATATCACACAAGAGGGTTTTAACGTCATGATGGGTTACATCAGCTTGTTTGGAGACCGATTTCAAAGAGTGTTGTTCCCATCAGTCACTTTCAAACAGCAACAGCTGTTTTTACCTGGCTTTTTGGGAGACTTAGGCGTGTATACTTTGCAGGGCGGTTTAAGCGTTCATAAATTAGAAAATGTTAGTTTTTTTCAAAAAAATACAATTTCACATGCATTTTGTGTCCCTTTTTGTGGGTTTTTGATCATGACTTTGTGGTCATGTTGTGGCTCTTTTTGGTCCTTTTGTGTTTTGGGTCTCTGTCGTCATTTGACGCCTCTTTATAGTCGGACCATTTGTATTACTAGCATATCCTTGTCCAAAATGTTGGAAAAGCTAGAACAGATCATAACACTCAAGAAGACAAAACTTGCTAAAGACTTGTACGACTTGCAGTCAGCTCCAGTCTTTAGATCTGAGAAAAGTCCTTTAAGTGACATTCATTCGGCTTAAGGTGGTGTCCAAAAAGGCTCGGGTGCTGCACCTGGACCTTATAATGGGGGGGGGGGGGGGGGAACCCTCAACATGGGGAACTGGGGTCCAGGTGGAATAGAAAGTTACACAAACGTTAAGCAGGTTCCTTTTTGTTTTTTGTGGTTTTTTTTAGCGTTGTTACATTAGAAAATGTTCCTTTTTTTCAATTTAAAAAAAATACAAATCCTCCTGCATTTTGTCCCTTTGTGGGTTTTTGATCCTGTCTTTGTAGTCATGTTGTGGTCCTTTTGTGTTTTGGGTCTCTATTGTCATTTGTCGTCTCTTTGATGTAGTTTATGCGTCTCTTTTTCATCGTTTTGGACCGTATTACTAGAAGTCTTTAGATCTGAGAAAAGGCTTTTAAGTGACATTCATTTGGCTTAAGGTGTCAAATAAAGGCTCGGGTGCTGCACCTGGACCTTATACTGGGGAAATAGGGTCCAGGTGGAATAGAAAGTTAAGCAGGTTCCTTTTTGTCTGTTCACATGATGATGGAAACCTGGTTTCATTGATTACATGGCATTGGAAGAGATCCAGTTACTGCAGACAGTGACCCGGCCGCTTGATGCTCATTTTACACGTTGATCGGGATAATCAGTCGTGTGAAGTCACGGAAAACTCTCCAGTCTTTCCTGGTTCCAGCTTAGTCTTGCGTCTGTGTGCTGGATCACGTTGTCCTCTCTAAACGCCGAGGCCGGTAACCCGAGCCGCTGCCGGGAGGCCTCGCATTAGACCCGGCGGCGTCTCGTCTTCTCTGTCTCTCAGACCGAGGGGTGATCCCAGGTGCTGACGGACACCCGGCTCACGCCGACCTCCCATTGGCCGAGCGTGTTGTTCACCAGACAGGTG
Source organism: Etheostoma spectabile (assembly GCF_008692095.1). Lineage (NCBI taxonomy): Eukaryota > Metazoa > Chordata > Actinopteri > Perciformes > Percidae > Etheostoma > Etheostoma spectabile. The sequence goes on from NC_045744.1 coordinate 24,295,576, forward strand.
ATGTTTCCTGTGGCAGGAAGAGTCTGTAGAGAGCTGACGCTGCAGTGGTACTGTTGTTGTTGTGGTCGTTGTCTATTGGTCGGTCTTACCTGGCGAGATGTAGCGGGACCTTTTGGATAAAATGACACCCTAACCCAAGGTGGATTTACTGGAGAACCGGGCTTTTTTGACTCCATGTGCGACCGCTAAAAATCCGGTTTGATTGATGTTCCTTTGAGCCATGGCGTCTTGTTGTGTCCTGCTGAGACGGGGGGTCCTTCGGAGGTACAGGCAGGTGCCTCGCACCGAGGCCGATGGAGCCCCCACCTGCAGCCGAGCCCCCACCTACAGCCGAGCCCCCACCTACAGCCGAGCCCCCACCTACAGGCGAGGCTGGCTCTGCTCCGGTAGGTCGGACCCCAGACCCCTCGATCCTGTCCCATTCACAGCTTCCTTTCAGCCCTATTTTTATTTTATTTTATTAAGTATGCAGTTTTGTTTTGATTGATCAACATTTTAAATCGCATGGTTGCCCATAGTTCACAGGAATGGAAATTTAATGTAAAGTCATGGTTGGATATTGTTGTGAGTTATTGGAAGATGTGAAAGGTTGTATGCTGTATTTGCAAAGCTGTCTGTTTTATAATAATATATAATATTGTGAAGTAGGGTCTTTGGTATTCTGATTGTGTTTAAATTTTGGTAGTTTAAATTTAATTTAAAAAAAAGTCTTTTTTGCAACATTGTTGATTGTTTGAGATAAATAATGAAAATAAAAAATAAAGAGAGAGAGAGAGAGAGAGAGATAACTTGCGATAAACATTTTAAATCAATTTAAAGTAGGATACAGTAAAGAAAGAAAGGGAGCTCCAACACTGTTGTTTTACAAGTTTTCGGAAAAGTTATGTTTTAATATTCAATTGAAATATGTGTGTATATATATATATATATATATATATATATATATAATATATATATATACATATGAAACACTTGGCGGGAATGAACTACAACTTCTTCTTCTACGCTTTGTGGCGGGTTGCAACTATAAAATGACCTAAAACTTAATCGCAGTTCATTATGTATTTGGCGTGTATCACGTACGCCGAATATCATCAAGATAAAATCAGATGAGACCGAACGGATAAACTTGAATTTTACCGTTTCTATAAAACATTTTTCCTTCGAAATCACTTAACCCTCATGTTGTCCTTGGGTCAAATTGACCAATTTTCAGTTAATTTTCCTATTTTTTTTGGTCACAAAAACATGCCGTTGAAATAAGCACTGAAAATATCAACATTAAACACATCAAAAAAAGTCAAGAAATGCACCCACAACATGGAAAAGATGCCAAAAATGTCGGAAAAAGCAAAAATAATGTTAACGGCCAAAATCTTTAGTTTTTTCATGTTTGATGGGAAGACAACACGAGGGTTAATTTGGATAAAAACGTGGATGGGACCAGGTTTGGGAGTCTCTTGCTGTGCTGTGATATCTCTCTAGGCGTGGCAGCGGGCCGTTGTTCTGAAGTCCTCCCTGTCTTAGTGTTTGCTCGCAGCAGGATGATGGATTTGATCCTCTGTAATGGGCTCAGTTAGTCCCGTGTTGGGGGTGTAATTCATCAGACCCTGAGCCCACCACGGTCTCGGGATCTGAGAGCCCCCCCCCCTGTGCTCTGATTATGCAGCCTTCTCTGCAGATCTATCGCTGGACCCTCTAACTGATCCATCGCCTCCACTACGGTGTTGAAGCTGTGATGCTCTGAGCCAGAAGGGGGTTTTAATGGGATCCCGAGCCGCTGTCCTTCATTCTCCAAATGTAAAACGTTCACCAAGGCTGAATGTAGTCAGATTGGGGGTGCGGGAAATATATTTCAGTTTTATTTTTAATGCCGTAAAGCGTTATTAAAAACCTCAAGAAGACTTTAAAGCAGGGGTGTCCAAACTCATTTTACTTCATACAGCCTAATTTGATGCCAAGTGCCCCGGACCATTAAAACCCTTGTGTTGTCTTCCTGTCAACAATGGTCACTTTTCCCAACACTTTTGTCCCTTTTTCAATGATGTGAGTGTTTTTTTTTTTTTTTTTTTACGTTTTCGGTGTCTTTTTCCAAAGGTTTTTGATATTTTTAATGTTGTCTTATGTTGACGGCTCATTTTTCGTGACAAAAAAAAATTCACTGAAAACGGTCAATTCGACCCAAGGACAACATGAGGGTTAAAATCATAGCACAGCTCATCATAGCTGTAAAAAAAACAAAAAAAAACAACAACAATAAATTCATGGGTTTCCCTTTGTTTAAGTGGTAAAGAAGTAAATGCTAATGCTATGTCGTTAGCAATCATGTAGCTGGCTTTTCCCGGCCCCGAGTGAAACCGGACTTCTGTTCCGCCAGCAACTCATTCGTCTTCTCTCGTCTCAGACTGTCGAATATTTCACCATGCCGAGAATATTATGTTCCTTAAACACCGACAGGTGTTGCATACACGCCGAGCTCACGGGTTTCCCATTCACCTCTGGGAATAAATAGGAATCTGTCCGTTTTTCTTGGAAAACTCTACACTCAGTGTCCACTTTCCTCCTTTTTGACAGACGTTTTGGCTAATGAGGGCGTAAAGGCGAGTACAGAAGTAAGTAGATGTGTCGTTGTAATCACTGAACGTTAGCTGTGTCTGTCTCCGCGTTGTTTTGTCTTTTTCTTCTTCTTTCAGCTGCTCCGTGTCTACAACAGTGCGCCCCCTAGTGGACAATTTAGGAGTGGTAGTTTTATTAAAAAAATTCTAGCTCATGTCTCATTGCAATTTTTCACTTTCAGATTGATTCTGCGGGCCAGATTGAACCCCATGGCGGGCCGGTTCAGGCCCGCGGGCCGTACGTTTGACACCCCTGCTTTAAAAGGGAAGACTGGGGCAGCAGCTGACGATTGTTTTTCTAAATCACTTTTCTTTCAGAGAAGTGTTTTTGTCTGTTAACCCTCGTGTTGTCTTCCCGTTAACCATGGACTTGTCCAGGTCAAAATTGAAAATGAAATTTTTTTGCGCTTTTTCCAATGTTTTTGTCACTTTTTCCATGGCTTTGGCGCTTTTTTTTTATAAACCTGAGCTGGTTTAATAACAGGTTTTACACTTATTCTTGGAATTCATGTTCAACAAACCTCATTTAAATCAAATTATACATACGTTTCTAGTTAAAAAGGCAGAAAGTATGAATTATTTTGACTAATAGTTAAGATCAGAGGATGTTGAGTGGATCTCAGATGTATATATGTCAAAGTTTAGTTAAAAAAGAAATAAAATGCTATAAGATGAAATAAAACACCCTAATAATTAAATGTAAGTATTCATTAATGAACAACGTATGGAATCATCCGTGTTATTTTTGGGAAATTTGGTTGAAAGAAATCCATATTTCTGATATAAACTTTGAAACGGGTCAATTTGACCCAAGGACAACACCAGGGTTAATCAACAATAAATCAAATATTTATAAGAAATAATTGTTAGTTGCAGCCCTAATTTTTCAGCCCTAATCCGCAGATTGCATGAACTGTCTTACTACCAACCTTGCTAAAAAAAAAAAAGGCCCCCTAAGTATTACAGCAGGTATTCAGTCATAGTTACATTCCCTCAGTCAGACACTTAACCCCAGCAACCCTCCAACAGGCCGGTTCTTTTCCACCCTCAATGTCTGTGAAGGAGCCAATCAGAGGCTGAAGAATGAGGATGGAAATAGAAAAGCTGTCCTATCACCTCAGTCTCTGCAGCCGTGTCCTCGGGGCCGAACCACCTGCTGTCCCCGAACGCTCGGCGCGGCCTCCCTGGTGGTTTCACTTCATCTTCAACGTCTACACACACACACACACACACACGCTGTGACGCTGCAGGAGCCCACCATGCGTGTGTGGACTCACATGGGCATAATCATATATATATATATATATATATATATATATATATATATGCATATTTAGCTTTTTTTTTAGTGTGGAGGTCATTAACGATGTAAATAACCAGCACAGGCTGCCATAATGTTGCTGTAGTTGAGAAAAGGCGCTACAAGGGGCCTTAAATATGTGTATATACTATATATATTGAAGTGGAATCATGTCTTGAATTCATTATGCATCTGTGATAACCTATAATCAGCCACTTACTGCTACTACTTATGTTCCAAAAGCATTTTTTTAGCAAGTGTATTACCCTCGTTAGCTCACTTTTAAGACTGATCGTGTTGGTCTGGATGACCGGTGGCCTCAGTGTGTTTTCTCTTATCCCATAATGCATCTGTGGCGTAGCCAGACCTTACTCCACAAAGCTGTGGAGTAGGGTCTAGCAACACGAGACTATGTCAAACCCTGATGATCGAGTAACAGCCCTAGCCGAAGGATGGTCTTTGAAAGGGACTACTATCACCCCCCCCCCCCCCCCCCCCCCCCCCGAAAAAGGTCCGTTGACTTCTTCTTTCTTAGATCTTCACCCTCAGAGCTGAAATCCCCTGGTCACGTAATACTTCTACAGCAGCTCCCCCGCCTCTCTGCGCTCTAATGTTTCAGGAATTATAATAAACGCTTTAGAGCCCGAGTTCTGCAAAGGTTCCTTTTATGATGCTGAATATTCCCCAGACCCCAGAGTTGTTAAGGTGACCTAACATCATCTGAGTGGTCTTCATAAAGCTCCCAGGGTACCCTCTACCTTACATAACTGTCTGAGAAGGGGCTCATGGGAAATTAAGTCGTCCCCCCCCCCCCCCCCACCCGCTTCCTTGAAGTTAATTTTGTGGTCTGAGGAGTTAAAGGTGACGCTCACAGGTAACCAGGCAGAACGTTGCTTTGGTTCCAGACGTGTTCGGTTGGATCTAGGGCTGCAACTCACGATTATTTTCATAGTCGATTAATGTGTGGATTATTATCTATTTTCTCGATTAATGGATCTGTTGTTTGGTCTCTAAAATGCCAGAAAAGGTGGATCAGAGCTTCCCAAAGCCCAAGGTGACGTCCTCAAATGTCTCGTTTTGTCCACAACTCAAAGATGTTCAGTTGACTGTCCCAGAGGACAGAAGAAACTACCACATATTCACATTTAACACGCTGACATCACACAAGGTTTACTTAGTCAAACGCATTAATAGATTATCAATAGTTATACCAGTGGGTCATATATTTGATTATGTTTTAACCTTTGTGTTGTCTTCTTGTCAAAATTGAAAGGGTCCTCTGGTGGACGGACTGTGCAACGCCATCACTAACAGGGACGTTGTAGAGCGCCCTCTGGTGGCAGACTATGCAACGCCATCACTAACAGGGACGTTGTAGTGCTCCTCTGGTGGACAGACTATGCAACGCCATCACTAACAGGGACGTTGTAGAGCGTCCTCTGGTGGACAGACTATGCAACGCCATCACTAACAGGGACGTTGTAGAGCGTCCTCTGGTGGGCAGCTATGCACGCCATCCTACAGGTACTTGTAAGCGTCCTCTGGACGGACGTGCAACCATCACTAACAGGGACGTTGTAGAGCGTCCTCTGGTGGCGGACTGTGCAACGCCATCACTAACAGGGACGTTGTAGAGCGTCCTCTGGTGGACAGACTATGCAACGCATCACTAACAGGGACGTTGTAGAGCGTCCTCTGGTGGACAGACTATGCAACGCCATCACTAACAGGGACGTTGTAGAGCGTCCTCTGGTGGACAGACTATGCAACGCCATCACTAACAGGACGTTGTAGAGCGCCTACTCTGGTGGACAGACTATGCAACGCCATCACTAACAGGGACGTTGTAGAGCGTCCTCTGGGGACAGACTATGCAACGCCATCACTAACAGGGACGTTGTAGAGCGTCCTCTGGTGGACAGACTATGCAACGGCATCACTAACAGGGACGTTGTAGAGCGTCCTCTGGTGGACAGACTACGCAACGCCATCACTAACGGGGACGTTGTAGAGCGTCCTCTGGTGGACAGACTATGCAACACCAACGCTCATAACATGGTTGACCGACCATTTTTATTTTTTTAAATTAATTTATCAGAATCTTTTTTTTTTTTGTGTTTATTTTTAATTCAGCCATTATAAATGGCGATACAGATATATCCGGAAATGCCTAATATCGTCCGATAATATCGGCCCGTCAATATCTCAGTCGGGCTCTGTAGATTAGTGATATAACGTGATATTTCCAACAGAGTGGCTATAGCTCAGCATCTTTGTCTCTTTTGGTGTGTGTGAGCTGGATGAGTTCGGTCGCTGATGCTAAAAGCCTTTCCTCATCGATCGCCCGTGGGTGAGCTGGATGCTGCTGTGACCTTTCACTTGAGCTCGGCTGCTCCTCCAGACTCAAAAGCACTGACATTTCATGTCTTTTCTGACGGCCATGCTCATTGATCAGGAAGGAGCATTCACAGAGCTTTTACTGGGTTTACTGCTACTGTTTTTACACGACGACTCCAAGCGGGAGTCACGTGTATAACCCCGGTTCTATGAATTCTTCCTCTGTCTGTGGTGGTCAGGAAGGATGTACAGTAACATGCCGGATACATGGCATGTAACGTATGTGGAGTGAAAGAACGCAACGCTCACGATAATCAGTGAAACTGGCAAAACCGGACACAAGAGCAACGCGCAGTGGTGCGTAAGCTCCGGAGATCTGCTCTATAATCCTAAAAATAGGACAGTCTAATATTTCTATCTTTTACGTAAAGTGTGTGCGATCCTTTTACACAGAAACGGATCAAAAAGTGTCATCATTTATTTTTAATTAAAGTACCGAGCTTCAGGAAACAACGTAATGACTCACATCGCCAATGAGAGCATTGGGAATGTGAGTCTCTGTTTTTATGACTGCGTCATCAATATCGCTCCACTAAAAGTTCAGATTTTGCCAACGACAGGCTCAGATTATTAGTCTGACAACGTTACGGAAGGGATCGCTAGAGAGAAAGAACTTTTTCTTAAATAATGGCCAAGTGGTTCGCACTTCTGCCTCACAGCGACAACGTTCAAATCCAGGTCGTTCCGGGCCTTTCTGGGTGGAGTTTGCGAGTTTTCCCTGTGTGTGCGTGGGTTTCCTCCGGGTGCTCCGGTTTCTTCCCCTCCATAAAGACATGCACGCTAGGTAGGACTGCAGTTGAAATATAGCCGATTCGCTAGCACTGGCTCATTTACATACATGTTCATTAATGTGCATTGTCCTAATAAAATAAAATAAGACAAATAGTAAGATCCTTTTTGTTCACCCAAAAACAGCTCTAATGTCACTAAGCCCACCAGACTCCCTTTAAAAAAAACAATACTTTTGGCGTGTAAAGAGACCGCAGGGCTTGATAATAATTTACTTTTTGAGGCAGTTATCCTCTAGACCAGGGGTCTTCAACGTTTTCCAGGCCAAGGACCCCCAAACTGATGGCGAGATGGAGCGGGGACCCCCTAATTATATATATTGTATAACATTGTGTTATATCAAACTGGTCCTATAGTGCCGTGTGTGCGTTGATGACTGAAAGACATCTTCTGCCTCCATTTATCTGTTTACTACAGTGTGTTGAATTCATGTTAATGTGGATTTAAAGAGATTTCAATTAGTGGGAAAAATTGCAGGGGGGGGGGAAATATAAAAAAAAGTCTAATCAACCAAAACTTTCGCGACCCCCATGCAGACCCCTGTTGAAGACCCCTGGTCTAGACAAGTAAATTTACGTGTCACTTGTCCATGCACAAAAGTGATTTGTCCGGATAAAGATTTATCATTTTATAATTTGTGTGTTTTGCTAATGCAGAATTCGAACAAACACCCAAAACCTATCAAAAAGTTAAGGTTTTCAATTTACCCTGTTCACGTTGTGAAACTTCCACTTTCACAAAATGTTTCTTCCCTTTTGGGGTTCCTGCAGCCTTTATTGATAAGTTTTTTCATAAATGGGGCAGCGCTGAAAGGAAAGTCGGGAGCTCAGTGTTAGCCTTTTTGCAAAAGGGGGGTCTTTTTGTTGTTGTTTTTGTTGCAGGAAATGGCGGCTGTGCCCGGGCCCCTCAGGCCCAGGTACAAACCCCCCTGGTGGGGAAAAAAACTTTCCCCCAGGACCCCCCAAAGTAAGTCAAGCGAGCCCTCAGCTTTTAATCATCATCTTTTTGTCTGGAAGGGGGGGGGCATTAGTTTTTGTAAAATTTTTGTAATTTATTTTTTTTTTTGTTTTTTTGAACCCTTTTTTTAAATTTTTTTGAAAAATTCCCGGGTTTTTTTGTTTTTCGGGCATTTTAAATTTTAAGTTTTTTAAGCATTTTTAGGCTACAGCTGTAAAAGGGACAAGTTTGAAATTTAAATTTTAATTTAAAGCCCCTTTAAAACCAACAGGGTGAAACCGAGGGGTTTCCCCAAAAACATATAAACAATTTTATACAAGCTTTTAAAAAACACAGATATGAAGTATACAAGAGTTATGAAGGGGAGAATTAATAAAATCAAAAAGGGAGTGAGACTAGATGTTTTCTTTTTATTTTTATAGCGTAATAATAGAATAAGGTTTTTATTTTGTGAAAAAAAACCAATTTTTCAAAGGGAAAAATTTGAAAAAAAACAAAGTTTTAAAAACCCGAAAAACAGGTTTTAAAAAAGGGGAAAAAAAGGGGCGGGAAAAAAAATGTAAAAGTAAAAGGGAAAAAAAAGGTTTTAAAAAAAAAAAAAAAAAAAAAAAAAAGTTTGACATCGTTCGAACAGCGGCGGCGGTCCCCGGGGTGGGCTGTTACAGCGTTTTAAAGCCGTGATTTGGGGCCCAGTTTTTACCCCAAAAGTTTTCCCTGGGACCCAAATGAAAAACCCCCCCCCCCCCCGGGGGAGAGCCCTCCCCGCCACAACACGACAAAAATTAAAAAGGGAAAACGGGCCCGCGGAAGCTTCCAGCTTTGATTTAATTTTGGGTTTTTTAAATGTACAGGCTTTGATAAAAGGACCAAAGGGGAGTTATTACACCCTTTTATGGGCCCGACCCGTGAAATTTAAACCGCTTAAGGGGGTTTTTGTTTGTCCCTTTCACAAGGGAGTTTTCACCCCCCCCCCCCAAGGGCCTTTTGGGTAGGCCCCAAAAAGGGGAAGGGGGGGAAAATGGAAAAAAGCTTCGATGGTCGAGCCCGGTGAATTTAAATTTTTGGCTTTCCAAGGGGTGAAAAAAAATCGGGGGGGCCCAAATTAGCTCCAATTAACTCCCTGTTCTGTGTAAAGGGCACCCCCGTGCAAAAATATTATATGAGCTGGGCTTCAAAACAGAGTGTGTCCGCCTTTCCAACCGTTCCACAGCGCTGGGGGGGTAAGGCCGGGGTAAACCGTAGTGCATTCTGGGATAGAAGGTTTCTTTGAACCCAAAAAAATCTCAAGCTTCGGGGCCTTTTGGGGAATTTTTTTGACCTTTTTTTAACTGTTTTGCCCAAGTGAGAGTTTTCCAAAATTGTCTTTTGGGGACAGAGGACAAAAAAAATTCAGTTTTAAAGGGCTTGGGAAAAGGTTTTTTTATCCTGTGTGCCGTGCTTCCCCACCCGTAACCCCCAAGGAAAGGGTTTTAAAAGGAACGCAAAATTTTTGGGCCCAATTTAAAAGGAGGTTATGCCAGTCTTTTTGGGCGTCAGAGGTGAGCAGCGGCAGGGGTGTTTTTTTTTAAGTTGGGGAAAAATTAAGGCGCAGATTAGAAAACCAATTTTAAACGCAAACAACCCAAATTTCAAAAAAACTTGAAAAACTAGAGGCACCCAGGGTCAGTTTTTTGAAACTCTCCCTGGTTGGGGGTGGAAAAACCCAAAATTTGGTGGGCCAAATCACCCTCGTTTTTATAGAGGGGGGTGGGGGGGGGCTAAAATAAGGACGGCAGAGTTGCGACAGTTCTGCTTGAATTCCCTGCTACTTGACAACAAAGAAGTGGCCACCACTGCTGGAGGACAGCTGTCTGTCCAATCGGCTTTGGCCGAGACTCTGGAAGACTTGGAGTTAAGCTCTGAAGTCCTTCTTAAAAAGGAAGATGGGAGATTTTAAAGTTGAATCTATCAACCAGCGTTGCTTTGGTTGGTTGGAGCGCTGTCCTATTGCGTGCAGAGGGAGTTTGAAAGACAACAGTTTATCCCGCCCCTCGGATTGAGCCCAGCCAATGGGGAGCTTCCAGACCCAACATCTGGATGTGGGTCTGGTTTGTCAGGCTTCTATAATTGGTGAATGTTACTGTGACTTCTAAAGTGTCAGGTTCAGTTCCATCACAGTGTTAAAAGTGGCAATGAAACCATTAGCTGATGTTGTTGTTCAGTAGCTAGCTCAGAGATGATCAGATAATTAAATTACTGATTTAGTGGGGGGGGGGGGGGGGGGGGGGGGGGGGGGGGGGGGAGGGGGGTGGGGGAGGGGTGTGGGGGGTTTGGGGGGCGGGGGGGCACAGTATCTGTGTCACATTCTCAGGGGCTAGAGCCCCCCTAGAGGTCTAATACTATAGACTTGCCCCTGTTCTGGACACGACGACGGTGGCTCTGCTGAATAGTCTCCGGTAGGAACTTGTTTAGGTCACATGCAACATATAATGTGTTTTGGAGATACAAGGTCTCCAATTTGTTGTCATATTTGGATTAAAATGTACAAACTGTACTAACAATGAATTGATTTAAAAGTAGTTGGCGATTGTTTTCCTATCGACCGACTACTGGATTAGTTGACTACTCATTGCAGTTCCTAAACCATGTGACTCTGGACCGCCCTGTGCTTGTCTTCAGGATGGCCTCAGTAAATCGGACATGGAGAAGCTGACCTTCTACGCCGTGTCGGCTCCAGAGAAACTGGACCGGATCGGAGCCTATTTGGCCGAGAGGCTGAGCCGAGACGTGGTGCGACACCGCTACGGGTAAGTCGCTCATTTGATTTTGAGATTTCCTTTCGCCCAAGAACCTGCAGGCTTCTCCAAACTGGAACACTGCAGTCCATCCAGGGGTTTGATAAAGGAAGTTTTCCGAACGGCAAACAGGAAAAAACAATCGCCGGTGCAGCACGGATGTCTTCTTCTCTGTGTGGTTTTTTTAAGGTGACTAATGTTTCCATGTAGAGTTACATTCACATCAGAGGCAAAACATTCCTGTCATACTGTTCCTGCGGTATGAGTTGTTTTAATCAGGGATAGAAAAGTGTAGTTTAGAAACCCCTGTCGCTGCCAGTTTGGAGACAGAAATGTCCCCCATGTATTTTTTCTAAAAGAAGATTAACAGCTCCAAATCAATGCAGTGATTATAACGTCCGCAATGGTGGTTAATTGGCCGTGATTCTTATTCCCAGAAGCTAACAGCCGGAGAACAAACGCATCTCTCTCTCTCTCTCTCTCTCCTCTCTCTCTCTCTCTCTCTCTCTCTCTCTCTCCTCTCTCTCTCTCCTCTCTCTCCTCTCTCTTCTCTCTCTCTCTCGGGTGTCACCATAGGAGGGTGTCACCATAGACAGTTAAAGAAATGGACCAACAGGTCCCGTTGTTCTGGGCGGGGACCAGTGAAGTCCGTTAGAAGCTCTTTCCCGGTGATGCTGAGCGTTACTGAGCAGCCTCCAACTGAGCTTGAAGACGTAGATGTGACGTAGTAACCTGTCTGAAAGCTGTAAGTCTTCTGGTAGCTGTGCACGAGAAATCTCAATCATTCCCAATCAGCAGAGACGGAGAGGTAGATATATGTTATATGTTAGGAGTCCAAACTGTCTGCGAGCTTCTCCTGTACTATACGGTGGTTCCACTAATATGAGACATTAAGTTGCTGCTGACCTTTCGAAAGTGCAACCAGTGAGATAACTGTCTTTTACCTAGCAACGGGAAATAGCTTCCTTGCCCCCCTTGATGATAATACCTGCGCTGCACGTTGCCCTGCGCCCTACCTAGCGGATGCACAGAGAACCAATCGCTGATCATGTGTAGCGGCTTAAGAAAACCAATGATAATGTAGAGTCTGGATGGGCTGTGTGCAGGAATGTGGTGATAGCCATGGAGGCTCTGGACCAGCTGCTGATGGCCTGTCACTCCCAGAGCATCAAACCCTTCGTGGAGAGCTTCCTGCACATGGTGGCCAAGCTGCTGGAGTCCAGGGAGCCGGACCTGCAGGTCCTGGGGACCAACTCGGTAAGAGAAATAACCTTCAGTCTGGTTAGAACAGGAACTTACAGCAGAACAGTACAATGGTGGTAGGCATGTAGCAATTATTGCGTCATTTTCAACTCGCAGTGCTTTTTAAAGGTCCCATGACATGAAATTGTCACTTTGAGGATTTTAACATTAATATGTGTCCCCCCCCCCCCCCCCCCCCCCCAGCCTGCCTAGGGCCCCCCAGTGGCTAGTAATGGAGAAAGGTGTAAACCGAGAACCTGGGTATCCTGCTCTGCCTTTGAGAAAATGAAAACTCAGATGGGTCGATCTGGAATTTTGCTCTTTATGAGGTCATGAGGGGCAAGGTTACCTCCGCTTTCTCTGCTTTGCCAGCCCAAAGAATTTGCCCCCCCCATGAGAGAGAGACATCATGGCTTTCAAACGAGCAAAGTGGCAGTTGGTTCACGAGGTGAAGCAGGCGTTAAAATAACTATGAAATGCTGTTCTATTGACTTTAGACCAGGTTTTTGTTTGTGGCGTGATCTCTATCCGTTGCTTTAAGGAATCAATTCCCAGATGCCCTGAACACCCTCCCTGTAAGACCAGCACGCCAGAATGCTCCTGACCACACCTCCCTGTAAGACCGGGCACGCCCAGAATGCTCCTGGACCACACCTCCCTGTAAGACCAGCACGCCCAGAATGCACCTGAACACACCTCCTGTAAGACCAGCACGCCCAGAATGCACCTGAACACACTCCCTGTAGACCAGCAGCCACGAATGCTCCGACCACACCTCCCTGTAAGACCAGCCACCCCAGAATGCACCTGAACACACCTCCTGTAAGACCAGCACGCCCAGAATGCACCTGAACACACCTCCCTGTAAGACCAGCACACCCATGGGTGCACAGATGGATGCAGGTGCATTTGCTTTTTCAACCACGGGAATTGACAACTGCTTCGGTCTTAAACTAGGAAAGACGCTATATACAAGATAAGGCCCCAAAAAAGTGCTTAAAGGAAGCAAAAGGAAGTGATTTTACACTTTACATATGATAATTTCTTCCCTTATAATATTTTGCATGAAGTAAAACCCTGAAGTCTGCACAACTTTTCCATCATTCTGACATCAAGTGTTCAGACATAATTAAACTCTTTTTTTTCTACTTTCTACTTATTATACTCTTTATCAAAACGTCATGTGCGGTGCACGGCCCTCCTCCGAGTTTGAGTAGGCGAGCTGCATAACCGCCTCCTTTCTAGTCCTAATTTATTTGTTTATAATTCTCAAAGCGGTTTCTGTTATGATTCTGTTTGTGTGCAGGTTGTTAATTTAAAAATGTTGCTTTCAAAAGAGACAACCCCACTTGCTGTGAAGCCAAAGTAAAATGAACATAAAGCAACCAAACACACATCATCATGCCTCAGCCGCAGCCCAGAGGTTGACGTCAGTGGTTAAATACCTAATTTAACTCGTACTCTGGCAGTGGAAATGGCCCTTTACCATATCCTGTGAAAGACTCATTATTATTATTATTATTATGATTAGCCTCTATGAGCCGCCAGCAGAATGTCAGCCCCATTTCTCCTCCGCAGCCTTCTGAAGGTGAACCCAAAGTTTTTGTTTTCTCCCCCCCCCCCCCCCTTCCGTCCAAGCCCTTTTCTGAGCTGTCGTCCTTCCCATGTGGGCCGTCATCGAGCAAAAACGGAGCCGGGGGTTCGATGTGAAAGTCTGCTTTTTTAGGGTTGGTTTTGAGTCTGACAAGGAGGGGAGGGGGGAGAAAGGGACGGTAGGTGTTTTGGGAGGGGGGAGGTGTTTGGGGGGGGGTTGGTGGCTGCTACAGTGTTAAGCCGCTTAGGTGAAGCCGTGTTTAATTTAAAATTTGCTGTTTAATGACTGTTTTACATCTTCGCCGTGGAACAACAAATCGCTCGTGTTTGTTCTGTTGGGGAATTATCAGTTTAATGGATGGACATTGGTTTAATGTTTGCGATGCCTGCAGAACAACGGCTATTTCGTTCAAAGACGGTTTTCAAGCTGGTTTTCAAGCCCGCCTGCTGCTTTCCGTGGAGCCAGAGCTGCGACTCATCAGTTCCAGACATTTGGGTTTTTGGGAGACTCTTCTGCAGAGTCTCACGTCAACCTCAGGTCCTCTGTCACACAACGTCCGCTTGGAAAACCGTTATTCCAGATGATCCAAAACCAGTGGTTCCCAAGTTCTTTTTCAAGTCATGGACCCCTAATAAACCCATAGACCACTAGACCACTGCCCCCCCATTTGATAAGATGTGGTCCCCGGGTCCCTGCTCTCATAGTTTTTGATGTTTTGTGACAGAGCATGAAACCTGTGAATATAATGGTTATACATTGTCTCATTGAGTTATTTCTGGATTGAATTACAGTGTAAATACATTATTCCCCTTCTTTGCTGGCTACCCTCTGGGGGGTGGGGGGTCTCTGAATTAGAAGTCTACCGAACTGGATTTTTCTCTGGCCGATGCCGATCTTTAGGAATCAGAATCAGTCGATGGCCGATTTATTTTGGCTTGTTTTTAAACGTGTAAAATGTAACGCTGATAATTCCTTAATATACAGAAGATTTCTCCCCTAAAACATATATAACATGTAATCTGCACTTATATACTTAAATTAAAAAGGTATAATGTACAAAACATATGTTGAATAAATGTACAAAAAAATATATAATTTAAATAAACAAAACGGGTATTTATGCAGAAACATGTTTGGCTGTTTCAAAGTGGGAGGAAGTGCTGCTCTGTAACTTTTCTGCTGACTAAGAAAACCCTCGGGGGGGTGGGGGGGGGGGGGAGGTGATAAATCATTCTGTAAATGTTACACAAAGGTTTTCAACTCAATTTAGGAGTGGTATATTCATCAAAAACATGCTCCATTTATCACCTTCACTGCAACTTTTCCTCTCTCGTACAAAAGACCAGTGTTTCTATTTTTCACCCTGCCCAGCATGAGTGTCGTTTCCCCCCCCCCCCCCACCCCCCCACCCCCGTCTGTGCCACCAGCCCGTTGCTGTTTCCAATGTATCTGCCAGTTTACTTTATCACGAGAAATTGGCAGACTGCGGCGGCTAGAAGTGTCTCTGCCTCCACTTTGTCTCAATAGAAGAGAAACTCATCAGACTCAGACACACAGAGCCACTGAGGAAGACTCCCAGGGGGGTCTATTTATAGCCTGGGGGGCCGGAGGTGCACGCATTCAGACATTCAGACAGTCGGTTCCCCTGAAAATCTGTCCATTAATGCCTCTTCACATTTCCTGTTGTTTTTTGTTTTTTCCCTGATCAGATTTAAAAGTAAGTAAGTAAAAGTTTATTTAAATAGAACCTTTCACAGGTATAGGGCCACAAAGTGCTTCACAACATAAACATTAATATCATAAAATACACACAATAAAAGCATAGACCGTACATGAACATATCAACCCACAAGTAGCTAATTGAAAGCCAGAACAAATAAATGTGAGCGCATAGACGGTGGAAGGTCATTCCACAACCTAGGGGCAACAGCCTGAAAAGATCGGTCACCTCTAGTACGGTAACTACCGTACTAGAAAATGAACCCAAAGAAAGAACCCAAAGAAAATGAGATTACCCAGATTTCTCCCAGCGTGTGCCCAATTTGACCATAAACCAACTGAGTTCATTCATATTTACTATACAGGAAAGTTAGAAAAAGTAACATTACATTACAATGTAAAAACGGGCCTGACTCAGTTTTAAAAACTGGTTTTCAGCAGGTTCCTGTTCTGCAGAAACATAAAACCTGGTCCAGCACGTCAGGACGGACATTAATACAAGACATCAAATATGGAAAGATAAATTTAGACAACTGAAAACAACAATACAGTTACATAAGGACAAAGACATTTATACAAGACATCAGCTGGGCTAGACAAATACGGACGATGCAAAGACTTGGAGAACATGTGAGCAAATTAGAATACATATGAAAGTGTGAGGGAAGGCTTCCCCGGAGTCCTTATGTTTTCTTGCCTCACAGATTTGGACTAGGGTGGCATTATTAGACTCCATTAAATTATTAGAGTCCATTTAACAACAACAACAAAAATACAGTTACGCAGGACAGACGCCAATTAAACAAGACAGCTATACCAGTAATCCCATAAGGGGGACTGGTACCGCAAAGAACTGAACCTCGGGTCAATCAGGTGGGAAATGACGGGGTTACAAGAAGAATTCAGCCGACCACAGTTCTATTATCCTTATTTTTCCGCTTAATGCCACGGTTCATCATACCGACTGTGTAATTATTATTATTATTATTATCAGTGTCTCTGGTAGATGGCCGCCCACCAAGAGCCAGGGTTTGTCTGGGGATTCTGCTTAGAAGGACGTTTTTCTTCTCCAGTTTTGCACAAAATGCTTGCTCTTGGAGGGAGTTGTTGGCTCTTTGTAAATTATAGAGTGTGGTATAGACCTACTGCATCTGGAAGGTGTGCTGAGATAACTTTTGTTGGCAAAATGAAATTTAATTGGATTGAAATGTGCTTTACTAACAGCAAGTCGTCTCCGTTTTCTCATATAAACTCTGGACAATGCCCGGTGAATCAGGACCTGACATAGTCCAAAGTTGCTGTGTTACACATGTAGCACACAACAGGAGATCTTCAGATGTGTTATCACTTACATATGAAGCATATAGATCAGACTTAGGAGATTTTAGGTGATCGTTAAGCACAAGTGAGAACTGAGAGGGAAAAAACGCCCAGTCTAGAAGTCTCAGTTGGGAAGGTCTTCATCATCATTATCTGAGTCAGGGACTCAGGGGCCAGCGCTCTGTTTACAACACAAGACATCAACACTGATCCACTGCAGATGCCAGGACTCCTGATAGTTTCCTCCAAACTGCCGTTAACTTCCTGTGTACTTTCTGTTGTCGCCTGCTGACGAGACGGTGGTGCAGAAATGTCACCTGTGATGGGGATACAGGAAATAAACCCAACTACTGCCAGGGGAAAACTTTGCTTTAAGCTACAGTGTACAACTTCTATGCTTGAGTCACCAAACGGTCTGCCTCCTTCGCCTCAAACCGTCAAGATGACACACCACCAGGGTCAGCAGTAAAGCAGCAGCAGCAGCAGCAACCCAGAAAGACACTTTATAGCTATTAAAATGCCAGTGAACGTCTCTAAGGCTCGGTTAAAATAATCAATTGTCCAATGAAATTGATGTGTGTTTAAATGATCTGATATCGGTTGATAAAATTCCAAAATTCCATCCATCTTCATCCACTTATCCGATATCGGGTTGGGGGGGCAGCAGCTCCAGCAGGGGACCCCAAACTTCCCTTTCCCGAGCCACATCACCCAGCTCCGACTGGGGGATCCCGAGGCGTTCCCAGGCCAGGTTGGAGATATAATCCCTCCACCTGGTCCTGGGTCTTGCCCGAGGCCTCCTCCCAGCTGGACGTCCCTCCACCTAGTCCTGGGTCTTCCCCGAGGCCTCCTCCCAGCAGGACGTCCCGCCACCTAGTCCTGGGTCTTCCCCGAGGCCTCCTCCCAGCGGACGTCCCTCACCTAGTCCTGGGTCTTCCCGAGGCCTCCTCCCAGCTGGACGTGCCTGGACCACCTCCCTAGGGACCCCCCCCCCCCCCCCCCAGGAGGCATCCTTACCAGATCCAGAACCACCTCAACTGGCTCCTTTTGACGTGAAGGAGCAGCGGCTCTACTCCGAGCTCCTATCGGAGGACTGAGCTTCTCACCCTATCCCTAAGGGAGATGCCAGCCCCCCCCCCCCCCCTCCAGACCAGCCCCCTCCTGAGGAAACCCATTTGGCCGCTTGTACCCTGTAAATTCCAAAATTGATCTTTTAAAATATGCCTTTCCTCCATGGATGTCCAGTATAGGGGCATAGCGTTAGGCCAATATGTTCAATTTGCTTCAAAGCCCGGTATACTTCCTAAGGGGCCAGCTTTTCTTGTGCAAAATTGGACCTCTATCCGAAATCCTCCCCTAACCTGTTGATATGGAATCGAATCGGGACCTCGTCAATCAAAATTGAATGAATTCTGGAAATCACTGGCGATACCCGATGCCCTGAACGTCTCATTTTTTTCAGTTTCTTGTGGTCATGTATGACAATAGGCCAGTTTGTAAGTGTGAGCCTGCTAAAAGGTCCAGTTCCTAATTGACTTCAGTGTTTCCCAATGCTCACTGGGCAAAGGTTTAAGGATCAACTTGAAGTGGCGATGGATGGAGTAAATGGATTTTTACTCTTTACCACTTGTTATGTCATTAGTATGCATAGATAAGTTAAACCATTCCTTCTCACGAGACGTTTTCAGTGCCTCCTTTTTAAATTGAGCTCTTTAAAATGGCCTGAGGGAGGCAAAACAAATTGGTGTTTGTATCACCCTCTAATTTTCTCATTATATAAAAATCCCGACTGCTCTGCCGCGAGGCATCGGTGAGACGGGGAGCCTCGTATTTACATGATGAAACCTCCGCTCCAACCAGAATGATCCCCTCTTCACTCGAAGCACTTCCACCCTCCCATGTGAAAGGCTTCGGTCTTCTTCTTCAGCGGAAATGGAAAATCCAGACATTTGTTCAAATTGCCTCAAGTGTTTTTTTTGTGTTTTACAATTTAAAAGTAGAACGTTACCCGGACGCACAAAGCTAATTCCCTTTGCAAAGAGAAACCAGACTTATGTAATTCAACGTTACATTATATTCATTAGAAAGATGCTTTTCTCCAAGATGGCGTTGTGTTTTAAACGACAGGGTTGGGTGGTCTTCTCTCCAAAATACTTACAGATACACTTTTATCTACAAGGCCTTTTCTGGAAAATATAATAGATTAGATTATACTTTATTTATCCCACGACGGGGAAATTCTGTCGTTACAGTAGCAGCATAGCAGCAGCAGCAAAAAACAAAAAACAAAACAATAACACACAAACAAGTAAGCACGAAAGAAATACAAGGCAAGAAATACAAGGCAAGAAATACAGGCAAGAAATAGACAATGAAAAATATGGTAGACTAGAATACACTTTATTGTCCCCATGCAGAAATGTGTCTTAGTACGTAGTATTTAGTGGACATAGTGCTACAGTCTGTCAGTTAAATGCTTTATTAACGGCGTAAATGTTCCATTGACGAGACCAAATTGATCTGTGGGTTTAGTCGTTGTGATCTGAGCGATCATCGCAGCACGTCCAGTCTGAGATACCACCTGAGGATCAAGCACACCCCCCCCCCCCCCCCCCCCCGCCCCAGACGGTTGCAGAACAACCAGATACAAAACAGGATGTTAAAAAGGAACAAAAAACACAAAAAAGGACAAAGATGTGGAACCCACCCAACAGTATCTTCAACAAAAGCAGAGAAAGTGTCAAAGGTTGAAATCAGCCATACAAACGCCAAAAGGTCCAAAAAAAGAGACATGGATTGAAAAGAATAGTGGCATCTTTACTACTATACTATGCATCCCGATAAAGTTCCCTTAGGCTTTGGAATTAAAATAGCCCCCCCCGAACCCACATATCATCACATACCCTTCACCATACATAGAGATCGGCATGGGGAACTATCCATAAAATCATCTCTCAATGCAAATCAAACCAGCTGTTAAGCTAACTGAAATAACACCATGCCAGTCTCTATGTATGATGAAACGTATGTGATGATGTGTGTTTTTCCAAAACATGATTTTTTTTTTATTCCTGTTTTTAGTCAACTTAAGCATGGGTAAGTAAACTTATGAGCAGCACTGTATTTTGTATTGGGTATGTACATTGTTTTATGACCAAATCAAACAAAATCAGTTAAGGGTCCGCTATACGCCACATGGCGCCCACACTCCAGTCCTGATCCCAGTTCCCAATTTTCCCCGCTGTCTACGTGCGGTTGACGCCTGGATTCCCTCCTCTGCTGCAGTAACACCTCAAGCAAAGGTTGAAATTAGCCATAAAAATGTCAAAGGTGTCCATAAAAAGAGACATGGATTGAAAAGAAAAGAACAGTTGCATCTTTACCCAAAAGTCATTTTTAGACGATCTATTATCAAAATAGTGCATACAGTTGCTGAACCTCCATGTTGTCCTTGGGTCAAATTTGGCCCGTTTTCAGTTAATTTTATTCATTTATTTTCCAAAAATGGGCTGTTGACATAAGCACTGAAAATGTCAACATTAAAAATATCTCAAAACTTTGGGGAAAAAAACACCAAAAACATAAAAAAAAGCACCCCCCAGCATTGAAAAAGTGACAAAAATGTCGGAAAAAGCGATAATAATGTTGAAAAAAAGTGACCAAAAAAATGTTTTTATTTTTTTATTGGTTGACGGGAAGACAACACAAGGGTTAATAATCATTTTCACAAAAAAACAGGCCGATGAAAATTAAAAATATCCCAAAACTTTGGGGGGAAAAAACCCAAAAACGTAAAAAAAAAAAAGCACCCCCACAGCATTGAAAAGTGACAAAAATGTCAGAAAAAGGATTATAATGTTGAAAAAAGTGACGCCTGGATTCCCTCCCGCAGTAACACGTCAGTGAAGCCTCTCTCCTGTGTGCCAGCTGCATTACCCCCCCCCCCCCCCCCCCCCCCAGGAAAGGTTAAAAATGGGAGGAAATCACCAGGTAGAGCGGCAGGGCTTTGGTCACCAATGCCGAACTGTTATAGAGGCAATTTGTTGGCAGGGGACGATGATAGGTCCAGCCCGGCTGAGTGTGGGGGGAGAGGGGGGGGGGGGGCTCTCCAGAGGACACTCTGCGCTTGTTTAGAGGGAGGAAATTACAGCCCGGGCGAACGGAGCATGTCTCTCTAATGCTTATCATCATTCCTATCCTATTAAGAACGTTTATCCCCGTGCAGGAATGCGACTGTATGTTTTCACTCTGAGTCACTGGGAATATTCTGCATATCATCATGTTGCAGGTGTCTCTGTTGTTCTCCCTCCGTTGTTAAAGGGGTGAAATGTCAATAAGCAGCTGTACGGCCTCTCTCACTTCCGGTTCAGGCCGTCAGAGGCTGACCGAGGACAGGCTTTATGTGGTTTTAAACACCGGAGCTCTGAATATCTGCCCCCATCTGCCCCATTCTCTTTAATATTTGTCAAGCTGAATCGTTTGTCCTTTACTGAAATACCATAATGAGGTAAAAAGCATTTTAAATTCTGAATCCTAGATTTGGGGCATCCCTGATTTTTAATGGCAAGACTGTATCATTACAAACTCACCAAATATCAATATCTTTTATTATGTAAATTGCACATTTGACTTTTTGGTACAGCCTAATGAAATGAATTCCCTTTTAAGTCCACTAGACTTGACTTGTCCACTATGCACTTGAGTTTTTGTAAAGGCCCTGATGAATGTTCCCCTCGTCTCCCTGTCCACTCTCTAGTTTGTGAAGTTTGCCAACATTGAGGAGGACACCCCGTCTTACCACCGCCGCTATGACTTCTTCGTGTCCCAGTTCAGCGCCATGTGCCACTCTACTCATGAAGATACTGAGACCAGGACCAGGTAAGAACACAGAGTCACCAAGGGCCCTATTTTAACTATCTAAGCGCCTGGCACAGGTGCGTTTTGTGTGTACAAATCCACTTTACCTAGTTTAACGATGGTCCGTGCACCGGGCACATGTTTCAAAAGGGTTGTCCTTAATGTCTTCATTAATCATAGGTGTGTTTTGGGGCATTATATGCAATAAACCAATCAGAGTGTCCTCTCTCATTCCCTTTAAAAACGCCAGAAACGCAGCGTTGGTACCTTGGCGCATTGCTATTATGACGGAAGAGGTGTGTGTGTGTGTGTGTGTGTGTGTGTGTGTGTGTGTGTGGTGTGTGTGTGGTGTGTGTGTGGTGTGTGTGGTGTGTGTGTGTGTGTGTGTGTGTGTGTGTGTGTGTGTGTGTGTGTGTGTGTGTGTGTGTGTGTGTGTGTGTGTGTGTGTGTGTGTGTGTGTGTCAGGCAGAGTGTGCGGACGCTGTGCATATGCCTAAAATAACAGTAATATATGTTAAATGTATAATATGTAAAAATAATATGAAATGCTGCGTTCCTGGTCAATTTATTGAACTATGTTGAACCCCAGTACAATCCCACTACTGCATTCCAGTATTTACAAAAAGATGGTCCCCAAAGTTAAAAACTAAGATGACATATTGATTGCACATTAAATCTAGAGCGGGGAAATGACTGTGGACTGTTCCCTCTCTCTTCAGATTCTTTCATTATCTTCATTTTATAGTAAAACTGATCTGTGTATTTCTCCAGAAGGTACACGGTCCGCGACCAACTGATGAATTGTTTAATTTTACTCTTTAGCTCCCTGGAGCCGTTCACATTCATGCAAAAACAGCTGATTGATCATTGATCTGATTCGTTCTCTTCATGGGGGGGGGCTGGAATTGAGCTAAAGTTGGATAAATTGGCTGCTTAAGTCAAAGCTGGATCTTTGGATAACATGCATTGACATTAAATTGATTTTCACTTCAAAAAATGAAAACGTAGCTGCCCATTGTTGCATATTTTTTCATTATAACAGACATTTCTCCATCTGTACTTACACTACTATACCTCCTTTCATAAACAACCCCCGCTTTTAATACAGTGATGGATCCTACCAAGAGCACATCCAAGCGGGGGAGGGGCTGTAACACAATCCCCACCAGCGCAGGTCTCATCCTACTTGAATCCTGTGAATGCAGAATTAAATTGATCTCCTCCCGATTTCCATATTTATGGATCTTCCCCCTCCCACTGAGACCACACCACCACTGCAGGAGAGACTTGCTGCACTCCGATTGGAATCAGAGCGTTTTAAAGACACATCGCGGATGTATTTGGATTTCTATAAAGGTTTAAGAGTCAGACTCACTGTACTATTACTAGCATGCAATCAGGAAATGCAGCTACATTTACTAAAGTCCAACAGCAAGAAGCAGTCGGACGATCAGACGCAATGCAAAGTTATTCTGATATCAAAACACCTGGTGCATTTTAATCTGTTAGCCGTTAGAAAAAGTGTGTCGTTTTTTGTAGATTTTGCAGGCAATGAAAGCAGAAAAGAGCAAGCACTTATCGGAGGATCGTCTGAGAGTGATGGGTAGTGGTATAGGTATCTTTCGAGTCAAGTGCAGAATACATAAAAAAGCAAATTCAAAAGATCAGAACTTAACAAATTCTACTTAGCATTGCAGAAAACCCTTATCAAATATCTTGAGAGAAACACAAAGTCTTTAATGAGAAGATCCAAGTTGAGCTTGAGAGCATAGGGTTGTAAAAAAATTACATTATTTGCCCAAAACGGCAGACTATACATTCTCAATTAGAACTCAGCCAAATCAAAACACACTATATATACACGCTCTGATGAGGAATTGTTACACTGAGTTGTGTCCACCCCATTCTTGCATGAGGGTAGACAAATATTAAAAGCATCAATCAGTAAAACACAGTACAGTATACTGAAATGTATTATCTGTTCCAGCTAGCATCCCTTGTGGCATCCCCCAGGGTTCAATATTGGGCCCCTAATTGTTTTCTTGCCGTTTTTACAGCCTCATTGCCTTGTGTTGGTTTTTAGAGTCTGCATCCTTTCATTAGCGGTTTACATATTTATATTAATTTACTAATGTATTACCAAGTCCACATACATAGTGTTTGAGCATACACCGATTTGAATATTTTTTGTTATTTTTATTTATTTTTTAGTTTGGTTCTGTTGATTTGGTTGGCAAGCTGCTTCATACAGTTGCCCTCACAGGAATAGATAAAGTTGTATTTAATTTAATTTAATTGAATTGAATTGAATGCTACCAAGTGTATTCTTTGGCAGAAATGCAATAATATAAGTCACAATGTGAGATCTCTAGAATCTAGCTGTCCATAGCCGGGAAACGAATAAACAGCCAATTAAAAATGGTAATAGAGAATTTCTGCAGAATACATTTTAATGTGCCACCCCTATTTTCTACGAAATACCACCTTCCTCCACATGCTTTATGATTCACCTTGAATGTGAACCAATTAAAATCCACAGTTTGTGTTTTTAATAAGAAAAATAATGAGCCAGTTTTAGGATCTACAGACGTCAGGAAAGACAAAGGCTCTCATTGTTAGTAAAAATAGCTCGGTGGTGGCGGTGAGGCTCAGGAGAGGCTGTGACACCGAAGAACACTTTAAAGGACGCCTTCCCCCACTGAGATGCCACCCCCCCCCCTCCCTGACTCTAATACACATGAGCAGTGTATTAAAACAATACCTGAAGAGTTCTCTCTTTCATTTATTGTGAAAATAACTTCTCTTCTCGAGTTCTGCTGCAGTTATTTGCCAAAATGTGGCTGTAGCAGCTGTGTCTTTACAGAGGCCATTGAGCATATTTGTGCATAGAAATGGACTTTTATCTCGTCTCCGGTCATTTGTATGTATGAGAGCATGTGTTTGGAGGTGAGAGCTAGGGGATGCTGGGATTATTTATAGAATTTCTCTGGCGGTTATTGGATGAGGCCTAAGGTTTCTCATATTATTGCTCGTACATTTATTTGTGTTGGAAAACAGGAGAGCGAGGACAGAAATAGTAACGAGGAAGTCAGACTATCTGGGCTCTGATCGGTGCTGTTTCTGGCAGATGGAGATGAAACTGTAGTGTGTGTGTGTGTGTGTGTGTGTGTGTGTGTGGTGTGTGTGTGTGTGTGTGTGTGTGTGTGTGTGGTGTGTGTGTGTGTGTGTGTGTGTGTGTGTGTGTGTGTGTGTGTGGTGTGTGTGTGTGTGTGTGTGTGTGTGTGTGGTGTGTGTGTGTGTGTGTGTGTGTGTGTGGTGTGTGTGTGTGTGTGTGTGTGTGTGTGTGTGTGTGTGTGTGTGTGGGGGGGGGGGGGGGGGGGCCATGCAGCTTCAGTTAGATATTCTAATAAAGTCTAATACTAATAACACAACCAAAGCTGCTTCTTTTCTAATTAGAGCAGGATTTAAAAATGGATATTCCGATTTTAAAATGGATGAATCTTAAGATGGAGGCTCTGTTTTTAAGCGAGAGCGAAGATATTGGTTCCATATAAAACAAGACGAGCTAAGGAATCCATGTCATGCTAAATAACGCTCCAATGTTGGGAGAGGGAAAAAAACTGGCGTGGCCATTTTCACATATGGCTTCATGCTCTGGCGTTCCCCCCTCTCATTCCCCCTGCTCTGGCGTTCCCCCCTCTCATTCCCCCTGCTCTGGCGTTCCCCCTCTCATTCCCCCTGCTCTGGCGTTCCCCCCTCTCATTCCCCCTGCTCTGGCATTTCCTCTCTCATTCCCCCTCTCATTCCCCCTGCTCTGGCATTCCCCCTTTCATTCCCCCTGCTCTGGCGTTTCCCCCTCTCATTCCCCTGCTCTGGCGTTCCCCCCTCCCATTCCCCTGCTCTGGCGTTACCTCCTCTCATTCCCCCTGCTCTGGCGTTTCCTCCTCCCATTCCCTGCTCTTACGTTTCCCCCTCATTCCCCTTTCTCTGACATTTCCTCCACATTCCCCTGCTCTGACATTACACCCCTCTCATTCCCCCTGCTCTGGTGTTTCCCCTCTCAGTCTCCCTGCTATTACCTTTCCCCTTCTCATTCCCCCTGCTATTACCTTTCCCCTCTCATTCCCCCTGCTATTACCTTTCCCCTTCTCATTCCCCCTGCTATTACCTTTCCCCTTCTCATTCCCCCTGCTCTGGCAGGAATTTGCCTTGGTGGTGGATGGTGGTTTGCAGCATTAGTCCTCTGAAAATCTATTTCATGTCAAACAAAATTAGTATTGTAACTGAAATGTCCCTAAATGATCTTGTCGTAGATATCTAACGAGACTGTGTTTCTGTGTCAGGATCCGTGTGGCCGGCATCAAAGGGCTGCAGGGCGTGGTGAGGAAGACGGTGAATGATGAGCTGCAGGCCATCATCTGGGAGCCTCAGCACATGGACAAACTGATCCCGTCCATGCTGTTCAACATGCAGGACAGCGAAGACCTGGACAGGTACTGCACACTGGAGCTGCACCCACTTAGCCGATTAGTCGACTAATCACTCGTTTTGGTCTTGGTCGACTACGATTTCCTAAGTCTGTTAGAAATGTTCATGTTTTTTCATGCAGAAAAGAAACATCTGAGCACATCTGTGGTTAAAGCAATGTTTAAAATGGTGCTTTTTCAGCAGGTAAAGTACAGATTTCTATACTTTTTAGGCCCCGACTGAATGGCCTATAAAGTAACAAGTATCAAAAATATCTTGTCATTCAGTACCCACTTTCAAAACCTAAGGAGTAAATCTCATCAGCGGCAGTGAGCCAATCAGCACGTCAGATAAAACAAAGTGAGTTCCCCGTACAGGTCAAAAAAATGCTGGACGAAGGGTGGGTTTTTTTCTCAGAAAAGGTGATTTTTTCAACTTTTGAAAGACGCTCTGAGCTGCAAAAAAGATGTCAGCGGGTGCATTTAAAAGCACACTTTACCCCAAACTATCACGTAAAACAGACGCCAGCAACTGTAAAAAAGGAACAACTTCAACTTTAAAATCTCCCATCTTCCTTTTTTAAGAAAGACTTTAGAGTTTAACTCCAAGTCAAAAAAATAATCGCCAACTTTTTTTTTAAATCAATTCATTGTTTTTATGTAATTTTGAGATTTTATCTCACATTATATGTTGCATGTGACCTAAACAAGTTCCAACCAGAGACTATTCAGCAGAGCAGGGGCAAGTCTATAGGATCAGACCTCTAGGGGGGCTCTGTCCCTAATGAGAATGTGACACGGATACTGTGCCCCCCCCCCCCACACACACACACACACACACACACACTAAATCAGTAATTTCATTATCTGATCATCTCTGAGCTGGCTACTGAACAACGTCAGCTAATTGTTTTATTGCCACTGTTAACACTGAGATGGAACTAAAGCTGACTCTTTAGAAGTCACAGTGATAACGACCAATGTGATGTTCTAACATTCACCAAATATTGTAGCCTGACAAACCAGACTCGGAGAGTTGCTAGTTTGACCCTAGCTGCTAATATATTTGCTGCCACTAGGATGCGTCTAGATTTCTAGGCTGTCATTTCCACTGTTAAGAAAAAAAAAACACCTGCTCGGTTTTTCCTTTTCAGTTTCCGCGATTCTTCCTGCTTCTTGTTCTCCTCCGGGAAAACACAACTGCGTTGTATTGTGGGATACGGGAGTAAAATGTATTGTATGCCATATGTACGCTCTTATTAGCGCTGTACATTATTATTGATATTACGTATGTTATAGTGGGCTATAAAGAGAATGAAGTTAACCGCTGAGTAACTTCTTCTTTTACTGTCTAAATGTTGGAATAAGTGACAAAAAAGCACTGGAAAAAGTGGGAAAACTGTTAAAAAATGGTTTGATTGTGGACCTACATTGATACATGGGCCGGATTAAAGTCTGCGAGGGGCCCGGTTTGGCCCGCGGGCCTTGAGTTTGACACATGATGTTAATTGAACAATTTCCTGATATAAAAAGTGACGAGAGTGTTGTGTATGTTTTCTGCTCTCTTTAACATTTGCCGCCTGCAGCGCGAGAAGAGCCGGGATCTAAACTAAATCCAGATTTTGTCTCTCTGGAGCGGTGGCTGAAGGAATATAACACCCCCCCCCAACACCACCAACCCCCACACCCCCCACCCCCGTCTGAACTCGAGCCCGGGGATTTAAAGCCTTGGCTCGCTCCCGCCCCCACACCCCTCAGACCTCATTATATCCGCTCAAACCCAGGCCTGTGGGAAGAAATCCTGCTGATGTGTCACACTGGGGATTTTAACCCCCCCTCCTCTTCCCCCCTCCTCCTCATGACACTAAGGACCCCCCCCCCGAGGACATTGTTCTGCTGGGAAGATTTGTAGAAAAGATCGATAAGTCAGGATAGAAGCTCTGTGATCACCTGTACTCCTCTTGTCACTCTTCCCCTTTCTTCTTCTTTCTTCTTTCCCAGTTGACACCTCTCCTTACTTCATCTTCGTCTCCCACATTTCTCTCTTCTTCTCTTGTGTCTTATCTCTTCTCATCTTGTGTCTCATCTCTTGTCTCCCCTCTCCGCTCTCATTTCCTCTCTTGTCTCCACTCATGTCTCCTCTCCTCTCTTGTGTCCTCTCTTGTCTCTCTTCTCTTCTCTTGTCTTATCTCTTGTCTATCCTCTCTCATCTCCTCTCTCGTCTCTCCTCTCTCCTCGCCTCTTGTCTCCTCTCTCCTTTCTCGTCTACTCTTTCTTCTTGTCTCCTCTCTCTTGTCTCCTCTCTCGTCTCCTCTCTTGTCTCCTCTCTTGTCTCCTCTCTTGTCTATCCTCTCTCCTCTCTTGTCTCCTCTACTCTCCTTGCTCTCATCGTAGCTGCTTCTCTCCATCTCATTCGCATGGTTTCCATGTGAACCAAAAGCTATTTTTGGACCCTGTTAATTTCTTCTTCTTTCTATCTCTCCTTACCTGTGTTTCTCTTCTTCTTCCTCCTCTTCTACTCATGTGGAGGACCTTAGGGCTTAGGATGTGATTCGATGTCTCCATGTCATTATGTGGTGTTGGAGGGGCTTCACGCCCACAGGTGTCTCAGGGGACGCTCCTTCAGCAGAAACGCAGGTCTTTGCATTTAATTTGAATGGGGGTGGTGCGTTTTGGTTGCATTGGGGGTTGCTGCAGGGGGGGCACTAAGGGTGGGGGGGGGGTGGGGGGGAATCAATACAGTATAGTATTGCGACATTTTCGGTGGCAATACTGTATCGATACACAGGCTCACACAAGTATGGATCTTTTATTATATATGTGTTGGTCATAATGGGATTGTCTGCTTGACAATCCCAGTTTGCAGCCGTAACATTAAAGTGAGATGAACAAACAGAAATTTATCTTTTTAGATAAAACGGATGTTTCCTTTTGGGGACGTCATTTGAAACAAGGAAAAATTCAAAGTTGCAAAAGAGGTAAGAAATTGCAATATATCGCAGAGTATTGCATTATGTGTAAAATCGCAAAAAATATTGTATTGTGGCAGAAGTATCGGGACAAGTTGGGACCGATTCAACTTTTGAAGAAACACAACCCTCCGAATTAAAATGAGTTCACCACCTCAGCAACGAAGAAGTCGCTACATCAAAACCAAAGTTGAGTGTGGTGTGAAGCCGGTTCAGAAAATGAACAGAGTTAAAAAAAGAAGTCCCAGTTGACGGTCACGGCCTCTCCAACGCTGACACGACTCTCTCGCACCTTTTCTCGTTAACTCTGAGATCTCTGAGAGGCTTCGACACGCCACCCACTCAGCCCTGCAGAGAGACCACAGCTTAATGACTAGATCGGCCTTTCTATGCAGCTCAAGTTTTTCATAATGTGTTCCTAAGCCACGATATTTTCCTCTTCTGCCCGTTTGAGACGGCCGTGATCTAGAATGCACAAATTTCCAGATGTAAATCACGTTAGTTAATGTTATCAATAATGAATTTCACAGACAAATGTTGAGATATATCGTGATATGAAAAAAAATCACCATCAATTGATTAGTTAATTTACAGAATTCATAAGAGTCCTGATTAGATTAGATGATACATTCATCCCACAGCGGGGAGATTCCCTTGTTACAGCAGCATTTTCTACAATAAAAGCAACACAAACACACAAGTAAACACACAAGAAAACCAGGCAAACTATGACTATGAGCAGAAGGTAGACTGAAGTAAAGTGGCGTCAAATAAAGGTTTTGTAAAGTAAAGTGCTGTTGCCATAGTACAAGAAAAAACAACATTGCAGTGTAAGTAAGTAAAATTAAATTGAATATGTAATTAAGGTAATAAAGCAAAAGTAGGTAACCATAATATAAGTTATAGTCACCTGTGATCATAAATAATATTGAAAAAGTAAGCACTTGTTGTGGGAAAATATAAATACAGATAATAAAGTCAAACAGAGAGTGTGGAGTAGATTAAAACAGGAAGAGAAACTACAACATTACGATGAGCTGTTAATTGTTGAAGTCATTAATCAGAACCAGAACCAGCTTTATTTGCCAGGTATGAGGACACATACGAGGAATTTTTCTTTGGATCATCGTTGCTCACACTGTGCTTACACACACAAAACAGCCAAAACAACAATATACACACTAATATATATACACAATATATACACACTCTAAACAGAAACAATATAGAGGCCTGAGTGATTTGTGCTTTGCAAATGTGAGGATTTGCGGGTTTTTTTCCCCTCATTACTTCTGGAGTTGGTTGCGCCTTGAAAGGTCGGCGACAACGAGGTCAAAGTTGAAATAAGTTGCAGCTCTGAGCGTGTGACGCCAAGGGCAGCTCTTCGCCTGGTTGGTCCACACTGCCCCCCCCCTGCAGGACAACAACGGAGCGGCGTGCACAGAGCGGTTTCACGGCTCATCACAGGCCAGAAACACAGGAAAGTGTCCCACTGGGCATCAGAGAAGGCTCCTTGAGAACAACCTCCACCAAATGACGCCAGGTAGCCTGCAAGCTTTCCTTTAGTTTGATCTGAATAAGTTCAAACAACTTTGACTGGCGTGCGAGAGCCAAGCTGGAACTGGAACAAATCAAAAACCGGTCCTTCAGGAGGACACAGCCTGTCTCAGAACGCAGACCACCGGGACAAATGCGTCCTTGCGGTATAACCTGAGGAGTCTTACCCACCAGTCCTGCAATAAATCCAGTCAAGAGGGTTCAAATGCTTTTTTTTTTAGGAAATTATACCTAATGTTTGAGTTAGAAAAGCAGAAATTAGGAATTATTGAGACTAAAATTAAAGGAATGGATGTTGATGATAATCACAGACTGGAATATGTCAACTTTTACTCAACACTATTTCAACAACACTTCCATTTGTTTTACAATGCTATAAAATATAATAAGACCCAAAATTAATGAAAGTAGAGATTTGTACTTGTTAAAGAGCGTTGGAATCAATCATGTTATTTTGGGGAATTAAAAAGAACATTGATATAGGACAACATGGGGACAACATGGGGACAACATGAGGACAACATGAGGGCAACATGAGGACAACATGAAGACAACATGAGGACAACATGAAGACAACATGAAGACAACATGAGGACAACATGAGGACAACATGAGGACAACATGAGGGCAACATGAGGGCAACATGAAGACAACATGGGGACAACATGAGGACAACATGAAGACAACATGAGGACAACATGAGGACAACATGAGGACAACATGAGGGCAACATGAGGACAACATGAAGACAACATGAGGGCTAAGCGCCGGACGGAGCCACGGTGCTGCTGCAAAATAGCCTCTGACCTAACTAACTAACCTTGAGCTAATTCTACATGTTTTTTACAAACTGTTTAAAAGGTTTTGGTGCGAGATTGTTGATTGTATAATACATAGTAACTCAACACTGGCCACAGAACAGAACAGAACATTTTCAAATGTCAAAAGGTTAAAACTTCCAGTATATTGCCATAATGCTGAGAGTTACCGTAGGTTTCTTCTTCCTTCCCTCTTTCTCCTTCTTTTAACAGTCCAGTCAACACATCTAATCTTTCACAATTAAAATGGAAGCACAGTTTCCACGTAATCCAAATATAATTGCGGTGCATATATTTTGTGCTTTCATCACCGCGGGGAACATTTCTGCATCAATTGCGACATCTCAGCCGTTTCTAATGGTCTTCCTGCAACTTAATGAGCGGATCGTTCAGTCCAATCTAAAGCTGGAAGTCTGCTGCTTAAAGGAGGAGAAGCAGGATGAGTGAGGTTAAACAGAAAGGACACATGGTTAAATATATCAATCTAAAATCAACTTCAACTCTGGCCGTTGCTGTAGTGGCTCATTTCTTTTCTTTATTTGCTATCCAGTCTGCACTAGATTCACTAAACCAGTGGTTCTCAACCTGGGGGTCGGTACCACCAGATGGTTGAGGAGAAAATATAACTTATTAAAGACCAGGTATTAAGGTGTTATTGTGAGCTTCATTTGTAGATCAGGAGGTTCTGAAACACAGAAAGGGGTCTGAAGGGGGGGGGGGGGGGGGTGTATTGTGTGCTGCTTAAACTAAACTGTCATTAAAGTGTTTCCAGCTCTCATAAACACAGCAAAATACTCCAAATGGTAGAAGGGGATGCAATAACACAAAGCATACATTTCACCTGCCAGTGCTTTCAAAACCAAGCCAATAATCACCGCAAAAATCATGGGAATAAGATATTTTAGCAGCATTAAAAATTATTATACTATGTATAAATCAAACTTTCTATTACTGTGCCCTACAAAATTGAAAAATTCATCCTCTGTCGACCATAAAACTTGATGCCAAGAGATTTTTTTTTTTTTTAAGTTGCAGCTTTGCATGGCTGAAACATCTCAGATCTGAAACATTCTTCTTTAGTTGCTTCTCACACACACACACACACACACACACACACACACACACACACACACACACACACACACACACACACACACACATCTGGACTTAACACTGGACTCAACACTGACACTTTGATAATAATTTATAGATAGTCTTTTTGTCTTTATTTGACTAATGTTCATATTATTATTATTATTATTATTATTATTATTATTATTATTATTATTACTGTTGTTTTCTTTATACTGTCTTTTTTATCTATTTTTTTTCTTGCAAAAACTGCTGCTGGAATTTTCAATTTCCTCACGGGAGTCATCCCAAAAGGATCAATAAAGAGAAGTCTAAGTCTATATAAATCAAACTTACTATTACTGTTACCCCATAAAATTTCAAAATCCATCCTCTGTCGACCATAAAACTTGATGGCAAGAGATATTTGTTTTGAAGTTGCTTGGCTGAAACATCTCAGAGATCTTCAGCTGCTTCTTAACACAGATGTTGAACTGTCACAAAGTGATGATGGAAGAGGCAGAGACACCAGACAGACCGGAGGGAAAAGTCAATTACTTTGGACTTATTTTCATTGTGACTCTGCATGCTGTGATTGCGCGGAGCTGCGTGTGATTGCAGACGTGTGGACGAGGCGTAACAATGAGGTAGATGCTGCGTGATTACAGCTGACAATCATGATAACAACCATGCAGGTTGAACTCTTGATTGTGGAGGAGAGGCATCCCTTCAACAGGCTTCCCATTTTC
The DNA here is from genome assembly GCF_008692095.1 of Etheostoma spectabile. Classification (NCBI taxonomy): domain Eukaryota; kingdom Metazoa; phylum Chordata; class Actinopteri; order Perciformes; family Percidae; genus Etheostoma; species Etheostoma spectabile. Next base: position 24,328,770 of record NC_045744.1, read on the forward strand.
TTCATGTCCCCAGGACATGTTTGATGATATTGAGCAGGAACGACACTTAGGATCACACAGCAGACTCTCTCCTCGGCGGGCTGTCTGCTGCATTCCCCCTTGCTCTGGCGTTTCCCCCCTCTCATTCCCCCTTGCTCTGGCGTTTCCCCCTCTCATTCCCCCTTGCTCTGGCGTTTCCCCCCTCTCATTCCCCTTGCTCTGGCGTTTCCCCTCTCATTCCCCCTTGCTCTGGCGTTTCCCCCTTTCATTCCCCTGCTCTGGCGTTTCCCCCTCTCATTCCCCCTGCTCTGGCGTTTCCCCCTCTCATTCCCCCTGCTCTGGTGTTTTCCCTCTCATTCCCCCTTGCTCTGGCGTTTCCCCTCTCATCTCCCCCTTGCTCTGGCGTTTTCCCCTCTCATTCCCCCTTGCTCTGGCGTTTTCCCCCTCTCATTCCCCCTTGCTCTGGCGTTTCCCCCTCTCATTCCCCCTTGCTCTGGCATTTCCCCCTCTCATTCCCCCTTGCTCTGGCATTTCCCCCTCTCATTCCCCTTGCTCTGGCGTTTCCCCTCTCATTCCCCCTGCTCTGGTGTTTCCCTACCCCTCTCATTCCTTCCCCTTGCTCTGGCGTTTCCCCTTCTCATTCTCCCTGCTCTGGCGTTTTCCCCCTCTCATTCCCCTTGCTCTGGCGTTTCCCCCTCTCATTCCCCTTGCTCTGGCGTTCCCTCTTCCCTGCTCTGCTTCCCCCTCTCATTCCCACTGCTCTGGCGTTCCCCCCTCTCATTCCCCCTTGCTCTGGCGTTTCCCCCTCTCATTCCCCCTTGCTCTGGCGTTTTCCCCCTCTCATTCCCCCTTGCTCTGGCGTTCCCCCTCTCATTCCCCTTGCTCTGGCGTTTCCCCCTCTCATTCCCCATGCTCTGGCGTTTCCCCCTCTCATTCCCACTGCTCTGGCGTTTCCCCCTCTCATTCCCCTGCTCTGGCGTTTCCCCCTCTCATTCCCCTTGCTCTGGCGTTTCCCCTCTCATCCCCGCTCTGGCGTTTCCCCCTCTCATTCCCCATTACGGTTATTGCATCCCCTTCTACCATTGGAGTATTTGCTGTGTTTATGAGAGCTGGAAACACTGAGACTTACCCAGACAGGAAATGGGCTGGCAACCCAAAGAAAGGGAGCTAAAATAGGTCAAATGGTTCTGTAGCGCTGTAGATTATGTACAAAGGACTCATCCCACATCTAGCCCAGACGCTGTTGAGTTTGTCCGAGTTTCTCTCTTTGTGTAGAAACTTCTTGTAACTGGCAGCTGGACATTAGTTCTGATGCTGTGGCCTCTGTTTTCGGCCCATTAAGGCTGGCCTCCGTTATCTGGATCAGCTCGGCACCACTGCACAAAATCTCCATTAACAGTTTAGTGTGACTCTGCGCTCGTCCAAGAAATCCCAGTCAGACATCGGGCCTCTGCGGAAAAAAACTGTTTTATTGTTTAGTTTTTTGTTTGTTTTCTTACTTCCCTGAGTTACAAATTTGCTACAGATAATGTTCCCTAAACACAGCGTGGTCAGTTTGGCCCACGGCAGCTTGTTGTGGGCTTTCTAATCGAGTCCCGGTGGACCCGGTGGGGCGCCGCGGTCAAGGGCCTTTGATTCTGTTAATTGCTTCTCAGGATAGGTGGACGTGGGTGGGGTGCACAAACCGGAGGGAGAAGAAAAACTCTCCTTGATTCACAATGAAATGCACGCTTGTGTTGTTTCACAGCGTGTGCACGCACATGCTCGCACACACAGATACACACTCACAAACAGGCACACACTCAAACATACACACACACACATGGACTCACAAACATACATAGACAGATATACACAGAGACATGCACATAGATAGACACACACACACACATACACACACACACGCAAAAACACGTATACACACACACACAGACACAAACAGGCACACACACAGACAGACTCACAAGCGCACCCAGACTGCAGATGCACTCTCTTGCATTATAATTTCAGAAAGCCACCTTGAAGATGACTTTGACTTCTTTCTTAATTCTCTTCATCACTGACGTCACGGATCTCAGCTTTCTCTGCACCTTTGTTTCTTCTAACCTTTTTTAACCCGACGGTCTGATAAAATACACACATTTCTGAAAAAATATATAGAGCCACTTACTGGGGCTTAGAGTGGAGGCCGGGGCCCCTGGAGGTCATCATCCAGCCATAGAGCCACTAACTGGGGCGTAGAGTGGAGGCCGGGGCCCCTGGAGGTCATCATCCAGCCATAGAGCCACTAACTGGGGCGTAGAGTGGAGGCCGGGGCCCCTGGAGGTCATCATCCAGCCATAGAGCCACTAACTGGGGCGTAGAGTGGAGGCCGGGGCCCCTGGAGGTCATCATCCAGCCATAGAGCCACTAACTGGGGCGTAGAGTGGAGGCCGGGGCCCCTGGAGGTCATCATCCAGCCATAGAGCCACTAACTGGGGCTTAGAGTGGAGGCCGGGGCCGCTGGAGGTCATCATCCAGCCATAGAGCCACTAACTGGGGCTTAGAGTGGAGGCCGAGGGCCCTGGAGGTCATCACCCAGCCATAGAGCCACTAACTGGGGCTTAGAGTGGAGGCCGGGGCCCCTGGAGGTCATCACCCAGCCATAGAGCCACTAACTGGGGCGTAGAGTGGAGGCCGGGGCCCCTGGAGGTCATCATCCAGCCATAGAGCCACTAACTGGGGCTTAGAGTGGAGGCCGGGGCCGCTGGTGGTCAGGGTGTAGTAAACCTTACAACAGTCGGTCAAAGCACAAAATACTTGGCTCTTTTATTTTTTTTGCCATGTTTTTTTAGTCTTTGTGTTCCCCTGACAGCGCTCTGTAACGTAGTTTTGAAAACCCCTAGAACAAAACTCACTACTATTATTATAATATAATTATTATTTTTATTATTAATAATAATTAAGCAACCATGTCACGTCCAAATATTCAAAGCCACGGCAGCATTTTCTTTACAGCCGCAGCATTCCATTAAGTCAGACATTTCTCTATATGCTGTGCATCATTTCCTTTGATTCATCATAACAGGCGGTAAATGAAGCCTGCAGGATCCTCTTTACATACTGAGTAGCACGTCTGCCTGCTTGAACCATGTCCCGTAGTCCCCAGGAAGACTTTAACCCTTAACTGTGTATTTCGCTCATCCTATTTGTCCACTTCGTTAAACATGCACAGTCTATTTTTCTAGGAGAGATCTTTTCATCTTTTTGTCTCTCATGTCCCTGCACATATCGAGCAATAAGCATTTAACTTCCCGCGGACCGCCTGTGTGTGCCGACGGTAATCGATTGTTTTCCTCCCGAGACCCGGCTGCCTCCAGTCCAGCTGTGACCGGGCGTATTGCCGCAGAAGTGATTTACTATTGCATTATTTTATCAATATAATGCACAACGTTAGGCCTGCTCCGTGTGCTGCCACGACTGTGGCTTCCTGACAACTGCAGGAAATGACAAACCTGAACACCAGACGTTGTGTTTCTTATCTCGCATGTAGAGCTGCAGGATCACTTGCAGAGGAACACAACAGCAAAGAGTCTGTTTACTAAGGCGGTCCTCGACTAAAGAAAGTCTTACTTGACTGACACTTACATGATTTTGTCGAGAAATCGATTAGTTGGTGGTTAAGACTAGAAAAGCACATTATAAATGTAGTTAATTATCTGTAAAACTTAGTTTCTACACAATTAATCCTGCAAAAGCATCACTTTAAATCTTGTTTTCACCAGAAATGTGCTCATGAGTTTCTTGGAAATGAGGAATTAAGCTTGAATGAGCATAAAAAACGACTCATCAACTAAAGAAATCTTAGTGGACTAATACCAAAACCACAGATTATACTACCAATCGACTAAGAGGGGACGGGCCTACTGTTTACAGAAAAAGACAGCATTGGACATTTGTTTAAATGGTCCAAATATACCCATGTACACTTAGGTATCGATACCAACCGCTTATTTATACCGATACTACTCCTACTGTAATTTGGACAAGACTTGAATGATTCAAGGTATTTTATTTCTTAGTTTTTGCAACTTGTTGTGTCGATATATATATTGTTGATTAATTGCTACAGAGGTCTGGTAAAGCAACTGTTAACCATACAAGGTTAGTTTTATCTGGATGTTCTTTCCCAGTTTTGTGTACATGCGAGCGGACAGGAAGCTAGATGCTGTCATCAAAACAGGAAGGACGTGGTGAAGTAGTAAAGCCCGCCTCATGTACGATTTGATTGGCTGCCCGAGACACTGCAAAGTTGAGAGTATTTTACCTTTTTATGCGTGTCTAAACACTGCTGGAAAAAACGGTTCACAAGAAAGAAACTCACCCCGGGTTCATAATGCCCTTACATTCATGCATGGTGAACATCTCCATCCATCCATCTATCCATCCATCCATCCATCCATCCATCCATCTATCCATCTATCTATCCATCTATCTATCCATCTATCTATCCATCTATCTATCCATCTATCTATCCATCCATCCATCCATCTATCCATCTATCCATCTATCCATCTATCTATCTATCTATCTATCTATCTATCTATCTATCTCAGGGATATCATTAATCGATATTGGATCAATCCAACAAAGAACCAAATCAATTGGAGAACTTGATTATTTGTTGGTTTTTAATGCCTTTATTTAATAGGACAGATTGAGACAGGAGAGGGGGGGGGGATGCCATGCAGCAGAGGGCAACAGGTTGGAATTAAACCTGTGGCCGCTGCAGTGAGGACTGAGCCTTGGCACGTGGGACGGGTTCTTCCAGGCGAGCCAACAGGGCTCAGTTATTCAAACCCAGCCCTGGTTTCTAGCGACGTTTCTCAATGTGATGGGCCCCTTAGAAACATCCCAAACAATACTTCTGCTCGTTAGAAGTTGTTGTTCCATCCATCATCCATCTTCATCCATCTTCAGCCGCTTATCCGGTATTGGGTCTCGGGGGCAGCAGCTCCAGCAGGGGACCCCAAACTTCCCTTTCCCAGAGCCACATCAACCAGCTCCGACTGGGGGATCCCGAGGCGTTCCCAGGCCAGGTTGGAGATATAATCCCTCCACCTAGTCCTGGGTCTTCCCCGGGGCCTCCTCCCAGCTGGACGTCCCTCCACCTAGTCCTGGGTCTTCCCCGAGGCCTCCTCCCAGCTGGACATCCCTCCACCTAGTCCTGGGTCTTCCTCTCAGCTCTTCCCTTTGATCCAGTTTCATTTGGAACAATATTTTGGTACTAAGACCCTATTCAGGTTTTCTTGTGGACCATTTAAGAGCTGTTTATTGACACATGGTTCCCAATAAAACCTGTTATTAAATCTAAAGTGGACAGGGTGCAGGTTCTTCAAATGTCTCCTGAACTCAGCAGCTTCTTGTCTTTGTAACTGCGGAGGTTTTATTGTATCTTGTATCACAGGATGAGTATTACCTGGTGACCCCTAGTCCTTTATAACGATTACCAGGTGGTCTTGCCCTGGTCTAGTAAAGATCCCCCCGCAATAACCTGCCGTAGTCCACCGAACACTGAGTTCCTGATAATATCAGTCCTGGGAGTGCCTGAGGGAACTGAGACGACAGACAGACAGCAGCAGGCAGACAGACAGACAGAAGACAGGACAGACAGACAGACAGACAGACAGACAGACAGGACAGACGCAGACAGACAAGACAGACAGACAGACAGGACAGACAGACAGACAGACAGACAGACAGACAGACAGACAGACAGAAGCATAGACAGACAGCAATAGACAGACAGGCAAAGACAGACAGAAACAGACAGAAGACAGACACAGACAGACAGGCAAATAGCAGACAGGCAAATAGAAGACAGGCAAATAGAGAGACAGGCACAATAACACGACAGACAGGCAAATAGAGAGACAGACACACACACACACAGACAGGCAATAGAGAGACAGACAGACAAAAACACCACACACACAGACAGGCAAATAGAGAGACAGACACACACACACACAGACAGGCAAAAATAGAGAGACAGACACACACACACACAGACAGGCAAATAGAGAGACAGACACACACACACACAGACAGGCAAATAGAGAGACAGACACACACACACACAGACAGGCAAATAGAGAGACAGACACACACACACACGACAGGCAAATAGAGAGACAGACACACACACACACAGACAGGCAAATAGAGAGACAGACACACACACACACAGACAGGCAAATAGAGAGACAGACACACACACACACAGACAGGCAAATAGAGAGACAGACACACACACACACAGACAGGCAAATAGAGAGACAGACACACACACACACAGACAGGCAAATAGACAGACAGACACACACACACACAGACAGGCAAATAGACAGACAGACAGACGACAACAGCAGACAGGCAAATGAGACAGACAGACAGACAGACAGACAGGCAGACAGGCAAATAGACAGACAGACAGACAGACAGACAGGCAGACAGGCAAATAGAGAGACAGACAGACAGACAGACAGGCAGACAGGCAAATAGAGAGACAGACAGACAGACAGACAGACACACACACACACTAGCACACAGACACACACACACAGACCCCCTGCTCTGGTGTTATCCCCTCTCATTCCCCCTGCTCTTATCGTTCATAACGTCTCGTTGTCTAAGACTAAAGCTACTAACGTTACCGTGGCAGCTACCAGCAACAGGCTGAGTCCACACGCTGCCTCCAGTTGATGCCCAGTACACCAGAATCTTGAGGAGATATTTTGGTTTGGGCGCGTTGGTTATATACGGAGATTAGTTCTTCTACTGGAGATAAAAACACTCGTGTGCACCGAGATCACTTAAGGCTCAAAACCCCCATTTAAAAACAACAACAAAAAACAAAAAACTTAGCAATTTAAATGTTGCCTGAGAGAAAAACACACAACAGTTGCGGCTCCAGCTGATCTAATGTGCAGCTAATCTCAATATAAACAGCCTTTTTACTAGAAACTGTTTCTTGCCCACACATTTATACAGCAGTGTTTCTATCTCCTGATGTAGACTGATTGACTATAAAAGCACGCACGCACGCACGCACGCACGCACGCACGCACGCACCACACACACACACACACACACACACACACACACACACACACACACACACCACTATCTGATTGAGGCTGGTCTATACTCTTTCATTTGATTCCTTCTTTATTTTCCAGCTGCTTTGATTGATTTCTTTTCACTCTCTCCGCCGTCTTTAGTCCATCATTCTTCTCGCTCCCTCTCTCTCTCTCTTCTTTCTCGCTCTCTCTCTTTCTCGCTCTCTCTCTCTCTCCTCTCTTTTTCTCGTTTCTCTCTCTCTCTCTTTCTCTCGCTCTCTGTCGCTCGCTCGCTCGCTCGCTCCTCTCGCCCTCTCTCGCCTCTCTCTCTCTCGCTCTCTCTTCGCTTTCTCTCTTCTCGCTCCTCTCTTCGCTCTCGGCTCTCTCGCTCTTCGCTCTCGCTTTCTCGCTCTCGTCCCTCGCTCTCTCGCTCGCTCTCGCTCTCTCTCGCTCGCTCTCTCTCGCCCTCTCGCTCTCTCTCGCTCCTCGCTCTCTCTCTCGCTTCTTCTCCTCTCCGCTTCTCGCTCTCTCTCGCTCTCTCTCTCGCTCTCTCTCTGCTCTCTCTCTCTGCTCTCTGCCTCTCCTCGCTTCTCGCTCTCTCGCTCTCTCTCTCGCTCTCTCTCGCTCTCTCGCTCTCTCTCTCGCTCTGCTCTTCTCGCTCTCTCTCTCGCTCTTCTCGCTCCTCTCTCTCTCGCTCTCCTCTCTCTCGCTCTCTCGCTCTCTCTCTCTCGCTCTCTCTGCTCTCTCGCTCTCTCTCTCTCTCCTCGCTCTCTCGCTCTCTCTCGCTCTCCTCCTCGCTTCTCCTCCTCTCTCGCTCTCTGCTCTCCTTCTCTCGCTCTCTCTCTCGCTCTCCTCTCTCTCCTCTCCTCTCGCTCTCTCTCTCTCGCTCTCTCTCGCTCTCTGCTCTCTCTCTCGCTTTCTCGCTCTCTCGCTCTCTCTCTCTCGCTCTCTCGCTCTCTCTCGTCTCGCTCTTCCGCTCGTCTCTCTCTCTCGCTTCTCTCCTCTCTCGCTCTCTCTCTCTCGCTCTCTCATCGCTCGCTTCTCTCGCTCTCTCTCCTCTCCTCTCGCTCTTCTCCTCGCTCTCCCCTCTCTCTCTCTCGCTCTCTCCTCGCTCTCTCGCTCTGCTCCTCTCGTCTCTCTCTCTCGCTCTAGCTTCTCTCTTCTCTGCTTCTCGCTCTCCCTCTCTCGCTCTCTCTCGCTTCCTCTCATCGCTCTCTCTTGCTTCTCGCTCTCCCGCCTCTCTCGCTCTCTCTCCTCGCTCTCGCTCTCTTCTTGCTCCGCCTCTCTCTCTCGTCTCTCTCTCTCTCCATTCTCTCTCACATCTTGAAGCTTTCTCTTTCTGTTTTTCCTCTCCCTCTATGTATTCTGTCTCTTCAGATTCTTGCTGTGTGATATGAAACATTGATTCTCGTCTTGTTGTCATTCAGCTTCTTCAGGGTGTATTTTCTTTGTGACGAATTGAATCAGAGTTGTTTTTCACTCCTTTCAACTTGATTTCAGGATTTTGTTAATGTTTGGACACGTTAACACAGCAGCGATTTACTTTACTTACTTTTTCAACTTTTTTATTTTTTCTTTACCACTCATTGTCCAACTGCTTCCGTTTTCTTTTCTTACTGCTTAACCCTCATGTTGTCCTCATGTTGTCGTCATGTTGTCTTTAATGTTGTCCTCATGTTGTCCTCATGTTGTCCCCATGTTGTCCCCATGTTGTCCCCATGTTGCCCTCATGTTGTCTTCCTGTTGTCTTCCTGTTGTCCCCATGTTGTCCCCATGTTGTCCTCATGTTGCCCTCATGTTGCCCTCATGTTGTCCTCCTGTTGTCCTCATGTTGTCCTCATGTTGTCCTATATCAATGTTGTTTTTAATTCCCCAAAATAACATGATTTATTCCAACGCTCTTTGCCAAGTACAAATCTCTACTTTCAATAATTTTGGGTCTTATTCAATTTTATAACATTTAAAAACAAATTGAAGTGTTGTTGAAATAGTGTTGAGTAAAAGTTGACATATTCCAGTCTGTGATTATCATCAACATCCATTCCTTTAATTTTAGTCACAATAATTCCTAATTTCTGCTTTTCTAACTCCAACATTAGGTATAATTTCCTATAAATGAGGTTTATTGACCATAAATTCCAAAAATAACTGTAAAACTAAAGTTAATAAGTTAGTGTTACGTAGTGTTAAACGTCAAAGTGACAAACAAGGGAAAAAAGCGTCAAAAGTGTTGAAAAAAGGGACAAAAACATAAGAAAAAGTTAAAAAACATCGATGAAAAGCGTCAACAAACGAGGGTTTAAGAAATGATGCGAGCATGTCTCTTAGCTTCTTTTGTCTGTGCAGGGTTTTAGAAAAATCTTTGATATAAACAGTTTCTCTTTTCATAACGCTTACAGTCTGGTTTCTTTTTTCTCTGGATATCCGTTCTAACCCGTCTGTCTGTCTGTGTGTCCTCGTTCCGACAGGGCGGGGCACCCCAGCACACCTTCGGGGTCGGTGAGCCAGGACGGCGAGGAGAACCCGGCGGCGTTGGCCGAGAGCTGCTTCCGAGAGCTGCTGGGCCGGGCCGCCTACGGCAACATGAACAACGCCGTCCGACCCGTGCTGGTGTAAGTACCTCAACGCTAGAGAAACTCCAAACACTAGAGGAACCCCAAACACTAGAGGAACCCCAAACACTAGAGGAACCCCAAACACTAGAGGAACCCCAAACACTAGAGGAACCCCAAACACTAGAGGAACCCCAAACACTAGAGAAACCCCAAACACTAGAGAAACCCCAAACACTAGAGGAACCCCAAACACGAGAGAAACCCCAAACACGAGAGAAACCCCAAACACGAGAGAAACCCCAAACACTAGAGGAACCCCAAACACTAGAGGAACCCCAAACACTAGAGAAACTCCAAACACGAGAGAAACCCCAAACACTAGAGGAACCCCAAACACTAGAGGAACCCCAAACACTAGAGAAACTCCAAACACTAGAGGAACTCCAAACACGAGAGAAACCCCAAATACTAGAGGAACTCCAAACACTAGAGAAACTCCAAACACTAGAGGAACCCCAAACACTAGAGGAACCCCAAACGCGAGAGGAACCCCAAACGCGAGAGGAACCCCAAACGCGAGAGGAACCCCAAACGAACCCCAAACGCGAGAGGAACCCCAAACGCGAGAGGAACCCCAAACGCGAGAGGAACCCCAAACGCGAGAGGAACCCCAAACGCGAGAGGAACCCCAAACGCGAGAGGAACCCCAAACACTAGAGGAACCCCAAACGCGAGAGGAACCCCAAACACAAGTTTACCTAAATGGTTCTGTGACAAAGGAGAGAGGGTCCGATACCATTCCTCGCTTCCCGATACGGATTCAGATACCTGAAGTTGCGTATCAGCCAATACCAGTGTGTCGTATATGTGGTGTTTTAATAGCTGTGTACTAACATCCCTGTATGGGTGTGATACGGTTTCTTTCTTTGTTGTTGGTCTGGCTCAGGTTAAAGGACAAATTCTCTGGGATATGTTTTCATGCTAATCACGTGTGACCAGGTGTACCCCTAATTAGCTCATAATGCTAGTCGTCGGGACACGCGAAAGTAAAATGAAATTGCTATATATATATATATATATATATATATTTATTATAACGAGGCTCAAAATTGCACCACACTTCCACGGTAGCATATTGAGGGTCCCTACATGTAAACTGAAGTATTGAGAACCAGAGCCCGACCGATAAAGGATTTTTAAGGCAGATACTAATATTTGGTTATTTAAAAATCCGATATTCCAATACATCAGCCGATTTTATGTATATATATATATATAGAAAAATCCATAAATGCGTAACAATACATATACAGTTTTCTCTGACTTTAGTTATTTGTATTTATTTACGAGTTCTCACTAAAATAATATGATAATTTGTTTCATTGTCACATAGAACATCAAAATATATTAAAGTTCTGATAAATAAAATATGTAAAAATACAAACTTAAGTCCTTTTGAAGAAAAACACAATAACAAAAAATAATCAGTGTTGCCAATAGGGACGTTGTAGAGCGTCCTCTGGAGGACAGACTATGCAACGCCATCACTAACAGGGACGTTGTAGAGCATCCTCTGGTGGACAGACTATGCAACGCCATCACTAACAGGGACGTTGTAGAGCGTCCTCTGGAGGACAGACTATGCAACGCCATCACTAACAGGGACGTTGTAGAGCGTCCTCTGGTGGACAGACTATGCAACGCCATCACTAACAGGGGACGTTGTAGAGCGTCCTCTGGTGGACAGACTATGCAACACCATCACTAACAGGGACGTTGTAGAGTGTCCTCTGGTGGACAGACTATGCAACGCCATCACTAACAGGGACGTTGTACAGCGTCCTCTGGTGGACAGACTATGCAACGCCATCACTAACAGGGACGTTGTAGAGCGTCCTCTGGTGGACAGACTATGCAACGCCATCACTAACAGGGACGTTGTAGAGCGTCCTCTGGGGGACAGACTATGCAACGCCATCACTAACAGGGACGTTGTAGAGCGTCCTCTGGTGGACAGACTATGCAACGCCATCACTAACAGGTACGCTGTAGAGCGTCCTCTGGTGGACAGACTATGCAACACCATCACTAACGGGGACGTTGTAGAGCGTCCTCTGGTGGACAGACTATGCAACGCCATCACTAACAGGGACGTTGTAGAGCGTCCTCTGGTGGACAGACTATGCAACGCCATCACTAACAGGGACGTTGTAGAGCGTCCTCTGGTGGACAGACTATGCAACGCCATCACTAACAGGGACGTTGTAGAGCGTCCTCTGGTGGACAGACTATGCAACGCCATCACTAACGGGGACGTTGTAGAGCGTCCTCTGGTGGACAGACTATGCAACGCCATCACTAACAGGGACGTTGTAGAGCGTCCTCTGGTGGACAGACTATGCAACGCCATCACTAACAGGGACGTGGTAGAGCGTCCTCTGGTGGACAGACTATGCAACGCCATCACCAACAGGGACGTTGTAGAGCGTCCTCTGGTGGACAGACTATGCAACGCCATCACTAACAGGGACGTTGTAGAGCGTCCTCTGGTGGACAGACTATGCAACGCCATCACTAACAGGGACGTTGTAGAGCGTCCTCTGGTGGACAGACTATGCAACGCCATCACTAACAGGGACGTGGTAGAGCGTCCTCTGGTGGACAGACTATGCAACGCCATCACTAACAGGGACGTGGTAGAGCGTCCTCTGGTGGACAGACTATGCAACGCCATCACTAACAGGGACGTTGTAGAGCGTCCTCTGGTGGACAGACTATGCAACGCCATCACTAACAGGGACGTTGTAGAGCGTCCTCTGGTGGACAGACTATGCAACGCCATCACTAACAGGGACGTTGTAGAGCGTCCTCTGGTGGACAGACTATGCAACGCCATCACTAACAGACTCTGATGTATTGTCCTTGGGGTTGGGAACAGGAGGGTTCCCCAAACGGAGACAAAGTACGGATTGTGGACTGGTAGCTGGAGACGTGTCAGTTCACCTGATTGAAGCGGTCCCCTGAACACTCTGAAAAAAAGATCTTTTATTTTATTTTGAGTGTGTTGTTTGTGTCAGAGCATTAGGGTGTCGGTTGGCTTCTTCCCGTTGTTTCATTTCCTGTAGTTGGCCGGGATGGTAGAGGCACAAAGATCCTCCTCCTCCTCCTCCCCTCCTCCTCCTCCCTCCTCCTCTCCTCCTCCACTGTGCAGCGTATCCATTCATAACCTGCATTTATTATACATGACAGCCGGAGAGGTGACAGGACAGTATAAGACACAGACACACACACGACACACACACCACACACACACACACACACACACACACACACACACACACACACACACACACACAACACACACACAGACACACACAGACAGACTTTGTTCATTCACTTACATTAATTTTGACACATACACACATACACACAGACAGACACACACACACACACACACACACACACACACACACACACACACACACACACACACACACACAGACTTATAAACACACCACACACACAGACTTATAAACACACCTCCAGGCAGACACACACAGAAAAATACTTACCTTGTTTATCCACTTACGTTAATTTTCACACACACACACACACACACACACACACAGACAGACATATATATATACTTGCCCTTTTGTCTTTTTCCACCTACATTAATTTTGTCACACACACACACACACACACACACACACACACACACACACACACACACACACACAGAGGACACAGACAGACACGGACATATAAACACACTCCCAGACGGGCACACACTCACACAAAAACATACCTGCTCTTTTTCTTCTTCCACTTACGTTCATTCACACACACACACACACACACACACACACACACACACACACTCTCTTTCCCGCCACACAGAGGAAAATGAATTAAGTTCTCTTATCACGCATGCAGCTGCCCTGTAAGTGCAGCACGCCAGCGACCGCCCCTCGGCCTCCTGGGATCTGAGCGTCCCCGTCGCTGCTCCCATTGGTCGCTCTGCCCCGACACCCCGACACGCTTTGCATAAATTGCCCAATTACCGAGTCGGCGGCGGAGCCCCGCTGAGATTTCCCGTGTCACTGTGTGTTTCTGCTCCGCTGAGCCTCTCAGCCGGCAGCCTCGGGGGGGACGGGTTCACGCACATATTTAAATTAATGGCTTTTTCTGTCGTCGTTGGGTTTTTTTTAAACTTGGTTTATTGAGGGTTTTTTTTTCCCACAACAGAACAAATACATACAGAAACACTCAGAACATGGAGAAGTAGATAAAAAAAAAATAAAAAAATAAATGACTCTTTTCTGGTCAAACTGACCCGTTTCCAATTTCTTTTCATCAGAAATATGGATTTCTTTCAACCATATTGTCCAAAATTAGCATGGATGATTTCATAAGTTCTTCAGGTGACACATTAATGATTACTTTCAATGAATTTTTCGGGTGTTTTATTTAATCTTATTGTATTTTAATTCTTTTTTTTTTTAATGGTTTCCAACCAGTATCCGGACTAAACTTTGACATCTACCCATCTGAGATCCACTCATCGTCCTCTGATCTTAACTAGTAGTCAAAATAATTCATAATTTCTGCCTTTTTAACCGTATATAATTTGATATAAATGAGTTTGTTGAACCTGTTATTAAACCAGCTCAATTTTTTTTTTTTTTAAAGCGCCAAAAGCTGGAAAAAGTGAGAAATAAATCAGAAAAAGCGACAAAAAACATTGGAAAAGCACAAAGAAAATGTTCATTTTCAATGTTGACCTAGAAGGACAAGTTCAAGGTCAATGGGACGACCACACCAGGGTTAAACTGACACAAATTACCCCATGACCCCCCGTAATACCCCCATCTGATAGGATTTTAGCTTTTAGATGTTTTATTACAGATAGTGTCTTTCACCCTCGTGTCAACACTTTTGTTGACGCTTTTTAATAAATGTTTTTAACCTTGTCTTACGTTTTTGTCCCTTTTTCCAACACATTTTTCAATGTTTGTCACGTTTTTGGACGTTTAACACTACCTAACCTACCAACCTGTTAACTTTAAGTTTTTCAGTTATTTTTGGGAATTTATGGTCAATAAACCTCATTTATTAGGAAATTATACCTAATGCTTGAGTTAGAAAAGCAGAAATTAGGAATTATTGAGACTAAAATTAAAGGAATGGATGTTGATGGATAATCACAGACTGGAATATGTCAACTTTTACTCAACACTATTTCAACAACACTTTCATTTCTTTTATCCAAATGTTATAAAATTGAATAAGACGCCCCAAAATTAATGAAAGTAGAGATTTGCCAAAGAGCGTTGGGTGGAATCAATCATGTTACCCTGTGTAATTAAAAAGAACATTGATATAGGACAACATGAGGACAACATGAGGACAACATGAGGGTTAACTAGAAGGTCTACATCTGAAGGGATCCTTTCCGTAATGTTGTCCGACACTTAAATTAATAATCTGAGTCTGTCAAGGGCAACAAAACCTTAAGTGGATGGAAATCGACGATGGACATTTGCCCCCTAGGGTTATAGTGTTGCTTGTTTTGGTGGTTGCCGACTTGCCTGAAGCTGGACCAGTTCCACGGCTTGTTGTCACTTAGTCACTTAGACACGAAACACATTGGGAGATAAGATCCAGGTTGAAATTGCGCAAGTTACCATAGTCATCCAGCCCCTCGCAAATTTTGATCCGGCCCGCATATCAATTTTTTCTCCATAGCAACCATTCTCTGTACTTTTGTCGTACCATTCGACTTCCAGGCTTTTTTTTGTAGCTGGATACGTCATTTGTTGCGTCTCAGAACAAATTTGGCTAACGTTGCGATAGTGAGATGGTTGCTTGTGATGATTCGTCGAAAACTCGTTTATTTCTCTGATTGAGGCTTTGTCACCAGCCTCTGGAGACTCCACCAGCTGACTTCCTATTGGCTGTAGAAAAAGGAGACGTCTCTTACGTCCTAAAACCAGCCTCTGGAGACTCCACCAGCTGACTTCCTATTGGCTGTAGAAACAGGAGACGTCTCTTACGTCCTAAAACCAGCCTCTGGAGACTCCACCAGCTGATTCTCTATTGGCTGTAGAAACAGAAGACGTCTCTTACGTCCTAAAACCAGCCTCTGGAAACTCCACCAGCTGACTTTTCTATTGGCTGTTGAAACAGGAGACGCCTCATCTGTCCTAAAACCAGCCTCTGGAGACTCCACCAGCTGACTTCTCTATTGGCTGTAGAAACCGGAGACATCTCTTACGTCCTAAAACCAGCCTCTGGAGACTGCACCAGCTGACTTCCTATTGGCTGTAGAAAAAGGAGACGTCTCTTACGTCCTAAAACCAGCCTCTGGAGACTGCACCAGCTGAGTCGTAGCGTCACCATCAGCTGGTTTGAGTTGAGCTGAGGGTTTTTACTGTTGCTTCTCTGAGACTTCTGAGTTGAAAATAAGTGGAGCTGCAGAAACGGTAACCAACTGTTGCTTGCTAATTCAATCTGGGAGCGAGCCTCTTAATGCTTCCATTAACAATTAATTACATAATGATATTACTGCGACTGCTTGACATGTGTAGGGCCTCCTCAAGAACCGAGCTGCATTTAATCAGTTTTCCTCTCTTCAATTTACTTTTTGCCTTTTGAGCTTTTCAGTTAATTTCTTGGCAGCTCTGCTTCTTAATTTTTCTATTTTCTCCTTTTCTCCTTCCTGCAAACAGACCTTAAGCAAACCTCACAATAATAGCAGTTTTTT
>NC_045744.1:24350169-24437669 GCF_008692095.1 Etheostoma spectabile
ATGCCAAAAATTGTCACTTGGACACAAAAACATAGGAACGTATGGTCCAGGTTGAAAAATACGGTAGAAACTCTTCAATGATAATGTCTCAAATCGATCGCGGGCCCCTAAAGTGAATCAAATCGAGTTTGCATCGTGGCAGATACCAGCAGTTATCTTATTGCTGTCCAAATAATCAATCTATATCGTGATAGATCTTGTGATATACACCCCTAGTAAATAAATAAATTGCTTGTATATATACTTGCTTTATGCAGGTGCAACCAAACAGAACTGAACACATTGGTCACTGCAGTCTTTAATGTTTCTCTCCATTAAACAGCTAATGTGCTTCTGTCTGCGTGAGAAATCATTTCTCCTCCTGCAGAGGGGAGGAAGGCGAAGCGTCTTCAGACTATAAATAGCCGGGATTGGGGTTAACGGGGAGGGTGGAGGAGGGTTTTGGAGGTTTGGATTGACGTCATGTTGGTTCCCATACGACTGGCTTTCCAATCCTCTCCATCGCTGTCCTCTGCTTTCCTCTTGTTCCCATCTTTATCTACGTATTCCTTCTCCTCTCTCTCTCTTCAAATGCTGTCTTCCCTCTGCATTTCTTTCACTAACACTAGTCTGGTTCATTTCCATCCTGACAGACCGCTTAAAACGGCTGCTGTGACAGTCTGTCTAGAGGGGATCTATTATACAGCCTTTTCAGGTGGATACTTGTATTTTGGGTTTGTACTAGGACATGATTACATGCTTCAATGTTCAAAAAACAGTTTCTTTCTCATACTGCCGCCCATGGCTGCTGCACCTGTATTCCCCCTCTGTATGAGACGCACTGCTGGGAGTGCCTGTCTCTTTAAGCCCCCCTCCCAAAAAAGCCCAATCTGCTCTGAGTGTTTCCTGCGCTCCAGTTTAGTTTCACTAGTGGCAGCTGAAGCTACTGCAACACAGTATATATAGCAGAACTTTGTACCATGAACAATCACCACCAAAGGCTTCGAAACCAAATACTACACAACCAGACATGTCCCAGTAGTAAAGTGACCCTGAAATTAGCAAGAAATGACCAACATCGGCTGAAAAGATTACAGCAATCTGGCATTAGCATGCAGCTACTTAATAGTCAACAGCAGGCTAACACCAGATTGTAGAGGATGCAGCACTGTCTACAGTCAAAAATCACAGATAAAGGTTTCTGAACCAAACACTACCCAATCAGACATCCATCCATCCATCCATCTATCTATCTTTGTCCATTTATCCGGTCTCGGGGGCAGCAGCTCCAGCAGGGTACCCCAAACTTCCCTTCCCTTTAACCAGCTCCGACTGGTGGATCCCGAGGCGTTCCCAGGTCAGGTTGGAGATATAATCTCTCCACCTAGTCCTGGGTCTTCCCAGAGGCCTCCTCCCAGCTGGACGTCCCTCCACCTAGTTCTGGGTCTTCCCAGAGGCCTCCTCCCAGCTGGACGTCCCTCCACCTAGTCCTGGGTCTTCCCCGAGAACTCCTCCCAGCTGGACGTGCCTGGAACACCTCGTCTCTAGTGACGTAGAAAGCCGTGCAGATGTTGAACAGCTCACAGGAGACTGAAGACAGAGGACCTTCAGAAACCCGATCTCACTCAAAACAGCATGGATAGTTGTTTTTCCCAAGTTTGAATGCGTGTGAAAGCACCAGAGACCCAAAATAACACCCCAAATCCCATAAAAAGGTAATATGGGCACTTTAAAGGACAGGAACCAGCCAGGAAAGCAAGAGAAGAACTCCACTTCCCAGGAGTCCTTTCATTGACTGCAACCTCTGATTGGCCAACTGCAAACACAGGTGGAAAGCAATCATCTGAGTGACCTGGAGAGATAACACAGTGAGCAAGAGGAAGAACTTTGTCTGGCATGTGACAGTGCTCCTCGCATCATGGTCAAAATTTGACTTTACCAACAATTTGATTCATGGTCAAATCCCAAAACTAATCTCATAACATTGGTAACCACTGGTATAAACATGGTACCAGCATAGCATGTAATAGCATTGTAATGGTGAGCATATACGCATGCTGAAATTAGTGGACACCGACTCACAGAAGCTCTAGCATGACTCAGACAATACAGATGTTTTTGAAGCTCTGCTAGCTGGAAGCAGGTGGGGAATTAGTCATCATCCAACGTGTGTGTGTGTGTGAGTGAGTGTGTGTGTGTGTGTTTGTTTGCAGACATAAACAGCAGATGCATGAAATAGCTGAATGTATCTTGAGGCTTCAGGTCTGCTCCCACAGAAATGAGTAAATCTGCCGTCCTCCATCTGCCGCTCACACTCATCTGCACGTCTCCAACACACACCTGATGTTTTCTAAAACCTCTGACCCCGTGTACACCTCAACTCTGTGTCTTTAAGTACATGGGCTTTACTTCCCCTTCAAGCCCTTTTTCTCACATCAGTGGTAGGATGTTTCAGGTTTCATCTTCTTGTGTTGCTGCTTTTTTTTTTTATACATCTGATCCTCCTCTGCATCCATCTAATTACATCAGTCTATCTTTATCTCTGAGTCTGTAGGCCGCTCTGTAAACATATGGACTGCTTTATTAAGGCTTATAGGATATTAAAGAGCCCCTGTTACACTCCTTTTCTGCACTATGCACTTTTTTAGGGGTTCTTCATGGTGCGAGTTAGTATGTTTTGAAACCAATGTTGATTGTTGGTGGGAAACTACAGTCCAACACGCTTTGTTGATCCATCCATCACTACTGACTTGTCGTTCTGACTGTTGAAGTTTTATTAAGTGAGAATATTAATAATTTTCTTTATGTTTCTTCTGTTGTTAGTCACCTGGACAACCACCACCTGTGGGACCCCAACGAGTTTGCCGTTTCCTGCTTCAGAATCATCATGTACTCCATCCAGGTACAGCACACACACCATAGGCTGTTAATATTAAAGGACAGGGCATGTGTGACTTCACCCATTGGTTTGTGGAGATCTGGCAATAGACCTTTTTCACAGACATTTTGACTTGTCATAGTAGAAACAGCACAGCTGAACGTTAACGATGGCTCAGTTCCATCCAGTGTCCCAGTGAGCTGTTTCAGTGAGTCAGCATGCACAACACAGGGGCCTCTCCTAAGTGAAATCATTAATGGTTTTAAATACACCTGTGCTTTTCCATCATGTCAACGTGTCTGCTGTGACAAAGGTCTATTACATCATAGCCATGCCCTAAAACACCCTCTGCTTTATCGTCGATTTAAAATCAACAAGATCATAACTCAAGTAGCTTTAAGGAGTCTCCCCCTGCTGGAGATCAGGTATAATGCAGCTTTAAGGAGTCCCCCCTGCTGGAGATCAGATATAATGCCGCTTTAAGGAGTCCCCCCCCCCCTGCTGGAGATCAGGTATAATGCAGCTTTAAGGAGTCTCCCCCGCAGGAGATCAGATATAATGCAGCTTTAAGGAGTCCCCCCCCCCCCCCTGCAGGAGATCAGGTATAATGCAGCTTTAAGGAGTCCCCCCCCCCCCCTGCAGGAGATCAGGTATAATGCAGCTTTAAGGAGTCTCCCCCTGCTAATATGAACAACAATCATATTAATTAGGATCATATTACGCTGGAGCCTTCGTCTTCTTTGTTTCTCTATGAAGTACTCCAGCCTAGTATTTAAACACCGCCGTGATTTGTTGTTGTACGTGGCGCTAAAGTCAAGTGACGATACTATGAAGACCGTTGCCATGCTCACGTCTCTCCCTTACCCCTCCTACCAGTTCCTAAGGCCACTTGGCCAATATTAATGCAAATGGAAAAAAGATTTTTGGGGGCGAGTAGTTAGTAGAACTGTTTAAAAGTTGACTCTTCCTATATCTACGCTCCTGTAACTACTTGCTCAGAAAGAGGCTATTATGTAACATTTTCACAATCTTTCCCATGCAGGTAGTCCATTGACCAAAAGGTTGTCACTAAATATAGCGAGAGCATGTTCTGCTTCCTTCTCAGTTTAAAGATTTGCAAATAAACAACCTAAGATTTACTTTCTGATCTGGAGCCGCTGACAGAGTGGCCAGTCACATGTCAATCCTCTTTGTCTCCGTGTCTTGGTCCAGGCTCAGCACTCCCACCACGTCATTCAGCAGGTTCTGAATCACCTGGACACCCACAACAAGAACACGCCGCGGGCCCGAGCCGGCATCGTCCAGGTCCTCCTGGAGACGGTGGCCATCGCCGCCAAAGGCTCAGTGGGTGAGTTACAGGAGTGATCTCAATCAATCAGTCAATCCAACTCTATTTATAGAGCACTTTCCAGGTGACTTAAGGGTTTTACAGAAGATTATTAAAAGACATAAAGTGCATCACTCAAACAGGCATAAAACACAATATACGAGAAGACGGCTGTTAGGTTCAAGGACTTGAGTGGAAAAAACTACTCACGGACACAAGACTTTGGTTTTCTTTGGAAAAGGGAAATAAAGCTGAAATACATTCAGCAGTTTTCCAAGGCTTTCATTCATTATTAAGTGGGTGTAATACAGAAAGTTGATTTCCATAATGGGTGTAGTATATAGTTGTTTAACATGAATGTGGGCTAAAAACATCATTGTTTTACATAAAAGTGGGTTAGTACATCATATTATCTGCTATACTATTGGTTAAAGAGAAACTGGGTGTATTAGGCAAGTTTTAAGGTTAACACAGTTCACTGAAGTCTTAATAAAGAACCAATAACTCACTCACTCTGTCACAGCTGCAGATTAATCTAATCTCCCCCTGCTGGTCAGACCCAGGAGACACAGGCTCTCCTCGTCTCTCAGTGTTCTTCTTCATTTCTCAAGGTTTCAAAATATTCACATGATAACTTTTACACAATAACACTTGTTCAGTGTTCATACAATATAACTCTGTTCAGTCTCCACAACAGCCATACAATCAAACAATAAAACCATGAAATCCAAAAGAAAACGTCCAAGAAGAAGAGGTGGGTTTTAACCCTGTTGTGTTGTCCTCGGGTCAAATATGACCGGTTTACAAAAACTTTATCACTATATTAGAAAAGAACGCTGAAAAAAGTGACAACTGTTGGGGAAAAAAAACTACAAAAAAGCAGAAAGAAATCAACAAAAACATTATTTTTCAAACACTGAAAAAGGGACCCAAAAAAAATCTGAAAAAGTGACACAAAAACATTGGAAAAAAGCGATGAAGGAACTGACCAAAAAATTGACCCAAAAAAGTGACAAAAAAATAGGAGGAAAAGAACAACAAAATGTTAAAATTTCAATCCAAGAAAAACACAAAGTTGTCAACGGGAAGACGACACGAGGGTTAAGAAGTGATTTAAAAACAGACTAAACCTGACAATCTGCACCTTTTCACTGAACAAAGTGGTGACACACAACATGTACTAACCTTCTTAAGATATGAAGATATCAAAAGTTTACTCTGGTCCCAACTTCAGGCGATAGACAGTTATCACATGCTCCCGGGTTTGATACCCAGATAATAATAATAATAATAATAATACATTTTATTTAACAGCGCCTTTCTAACACTCAAGGACGCTTTACAGAGAATAAAAGACAGATATAGGGAATCTGTCAGACTAAATGCATTTTCACCTACATCAGCGTCTTAATTAGATTTTTTCCGACAGGAAACAAAGTCGCATGAACACGAAGTAGAAACTGTTAAATAGAGGTGTTTTAAAAAAGTGCTGATGGGTTTTTTATCCGTCCCCCATTCTGTGGCTCTCTTCCCCTGAAGTGTTTGTACGTGCTAATTGGCTAATAATTAAACAAGCTTGAAGTTTAACACCTCCGACTTATTTTCGGCTGATCATCCGGGGGCCGTGTCACGCTGGTCTAGGCTCCTCCTCGGAGATCTGGGCCAAGCCAAATGAATTACGCCATTTCCTAAATGTGTTTTTTGGGTCTACCTCCGGGGAAAACCTCCCAAGGAAGGTACCCGGGGGGGGGGGGGCATCCTGATCTGATGCCAGAACCAACTCAAATGGGAACAAGGAAGGGCTGATTCATGTGTGTCAATCAAAGTCCCTCACCTGGGACCAGTTTCTCTTGGGGGACCCTACCAGGAGCTATTGCCCCCGGCAACACAAACCCCTCCACCACAAAACAGGGGGTTGATTGTCGGAGAGGGAACAGAAATAAACGAAGAACAACAAGTTAACTAAATGTTAAATTCAGCGCTAAATGAAAGTGAAATGTTCCACTGAGGTGAGTTGATTTAAATCTGCGATATTATTAAACCTTTTTACATTAAATTACCTGACACTTTTATCAAAATTGACTTATAAAAAGTGCATTTGTGAACCGTGAAGATACCACGCAAACATTTCCTGAATCATGCGAGCACATCAATTATTTACAAGTTTTCTTTTTCATCTTTTCATGGACAAAGATGCAGTCTGAACAGTCTGAAGATGTGTTGAGTTTCTGTTGTCCTGATGTCAGTGGGAAGCTTGTTCCGCCATTTTGGAGCCAAGACAACACACACTCAGGAAAATGCAAATATTTTGTATTTAATTCCTCCAACCTGTGTTTTGCTGCCCCCCCCCCCGGAAACACAACAACCTTCATCTGGATAGGAATGATCCCCGAGTCCAAAAGAAGTGATGTGTTCACCTTTGAAAGTGAAAACCAGACTCCTCCACACCTGTGGCTCGGTACAGTATGATAAAAACAGTGGGGTTAGATTTAAAGTCAATGTATAGAGTAGTTTCTTTAGACTCCCCCCACCCACACACACACACACACACACACCTGGCATTTACTGCATCATGGGTAATCATATAGTCTGTCTGTATTTATCCACATGTATTACACTCTTTTTTTTCCAAGAGTCCTGGCCAAAATTGTAGCACAAAGATGACAATAAAAATGTAAAATGCAGGTCTGAATTATAATGAACTCCTGCACAAACCGAATCGGAGCTACTTTGTATTCCAGCTCCGTCAGACTGTGACACGATGCGGGAATGAGATGCATGTCAATGCCAGGTGAACACAATGTCCCCGTTTACACCCACAGATCTTAATATTTACACCCAAACGTACACTCACTGACCAGAAATACAGAAAGGTCTGAATGAGTAAAGTAGAATCCAATACAACAGCCCTGCCATGAATTACAAAAACACAAATGTTCTCACGTCTCTATTGACATCCATCCATGCGGATAGTTTAACAGGTTTTTGCTTTCACAGTTAATTTAATCGACAGGATTTAGTTTGCAGTGCTCACGGCATTGAATAATAACCTCTAAAGGTCCGGTGTGTAACGTGTGTATTTGTTCGTTATCAAAGTCCCATGTTGCCCGTTCACAAATGTGTCATCTTTCCTGAATATTCAACACCACCATCAATTCCAAGTACTCCTATTGGCTTGAAATGTTACGCTTCCATTCGCATAAACTGGGGCAGACGCTCCATGTTCATGCGCCATCTTGAAATACGGTAGCCAGTGAGGGACATGCAGGACGTACTGCTCCACCTTTCGCTGTCAAATGATCAACTCACAGGTGCTGCTAATGGGTGACATGGAGGCAGGGCTGTAGTCAAGACCATCTCAGTCGAGTCCAAGACAAGTCCAATACCAGGGCTAGTTGAGTCCAAGGCCAAGTCGGAGTCAAGTCCAAGATCAAGACTAGTCGAGTCCAAGACAAGTCCAATACCAGGGCTAGTCGAGTCCAAGACAGAGTGTGAGTCAACTCCAAGATCAGGACTAGTCGAGTCCAAGACAAGTCCAATACCAGGGCTAGTCGAGTCCAAGTCTGAGTCAAATCCAAGACAGGACTGAGTCCGCGTCAAGTCGAGTCCAAGATCAGGACTAGTCGAGTCCAAGACGAGTCTGAGTCAAGTTGAGTACAAGATCAGGACTAGTTGAGTCCAAGACGAGTCCGAGTCAAGTTGAGTCCAAGATCAGGACTAGTCGAGTCCAAGACGAGTCCGAGTCAAGTTGAGTCCAAGATCAGGACTAGTCGAGTCCAAGACAAGTCCGAGTCAAGTCGAGTCCAAGATCAGGACTAGTCGAGTCCAAGACGAGTCCGAGTCAAGTCGAGTCCAAGATCAGGACTAGTCGAGTCCAAGACGAGTCCGAGTCAAGTCGAGTCCAAGATCAGGACTAGTCGAGTCCAAGACCAGGACTGGTCAAATCCAAAACAAGTCCAAAAACGTTCGACCATGCATAGTATGGCTTTAAGTACCTCCAGCAGCGAGTCTGAATTTGTGTGTGTGTGTGTGTGGTGTTGTTTTGGGTGTGTGTGTGTGTGTGTGTGTTGTGTGTGTGTGTGTGTGTGTGTGTTGTGTGTGTGTGTTTTGTCGTGTGTGTGTGTGTGTGTGTGTGTGTGTGTGTGTTGGTGTGTGTGTGGTGGTGTGTTGTGTGTGTGTGTGTGGTGTGTGAGAAGATGAACTGCTCCCTCCTCTGTCAGCCTCTAGCCACTGGAAAGAAATTACAACAGCCGGTCAGTCTGACGTCATGCTGCCGGAGCTCATTAATATTCATGAGCTGGGCAAAGTATGCTGATAGCAAGGCTCTCATTGGCTAGCTTTTAACCAATCAGTGTCGAGCAGCTTAGCTGGTTGAATATTATGAGAACTGGCACAAATGGAGTCTTCCTGCAGGCTTTCTATACCACGCTAGAATGGCTTGAAACAAGGTAACCACGGTATTTTTCCCCAAACAAATGTTACAGCGTCCATGGTAGATCTTCAGACATTACCACAAAGTAATGAAATGCTTTTAAAGGAACTTTTAGAAACCCTTTCATTTAGCATGTAGCGGATGAGAAGATGCTATCTGTTGCAGCTATGTGTGTAGTAGAGTTGTGTCTAGGTTGTGTTTAGCCTAGCGTAGCATACAGACTGTAAGCGGAGAGAGACTGTTGGCCTAACTGTACAACAACACATCTTCCAGGTCTGTCGGATTTAGATGTCGTATCTTTTTTTTGTTTATTGAACATGCACAGAAACATGTCAGCATAAGTGGCTTAAGTTTTACACTTTTCCAACATGCTTTCTACCAGATTAAGGGATGATTTGATGAGAAAGAACAACATACGAATCCATCAATGGCCTGTGTCTGTTTAGCCTTCATGGCTAAACAGACACAGAGAGAAGTGTCCTCTAAAGAAACTCAGGCATTCGAGGCTTCATTTTAAAATGAATGAATCATATTTTCCAACGCACCTGCACAGAAGAATTTCTGAATGTGTGAATATTGTCTTCAAAAAAGTCACTTTTCTTACAGAAAGCTTGAACTTTCATCTCTGCTTCACCGTCGCCACAGAACATGAGTTGGTAGTGTGACACTACAGGTAGCAGTTATACTCTTTTGCCTTTTAATCTATCTCTCTATGGGGGCTGTGTGTGTGACTGCAGGGCCCACAGTGCTGGAGGTGTTCAACACTCTGCTCAAACACCTGAGGATGAGCGTGGACTTCGAGCTGGGCGAGAACTCGAGGAGGAACTCCGGCACCAGCGTCTCGTCCGGTCGCGTCAAAGAGAGCGAAGAGAGGATCGTCCAGAACGCCATCATCCAGACCATCGGTACCGCAGCATTTAATAACGCTAACACAGTTTAAAAAGATAGATGGATGGATGGATAGATAGGTAGGTAGGTAGGTGGATGGATGGATGGATGGATGGATGGATGGATGATTGATGGATGATGGATGGATGGATAATGGATGGATGGATGATGGATGGATAATGGATGGATGGATAATGAATGATGGATGGATGGATGGATGGATGAATGGATGGATGGATGAATGGATGGATGGATAATGGATGGATGGATAATGGATGGATAATGGATAATGGATGATGGATGGATGGATAATGGATGGATGATGGATGATGGATGGATGGATAATGGATGGATGATGGATGATGGATGGATGGATGATGGATGAATGGATAGATGGATGGATGGATGATGGATGGATGGATAGGTGGATGGATGGATGGATGGATGGATGGATCGATGGATGGATCGATGGATGGATTGATAGATAGATATTTATTGATCGGTGTTATTTAATTACGTTTTGAAAATGAAGGTTCAGTGATGACGTTATCACATCATGTGATCACCTCCGGCCCGGCGGTAACGCCAACATGGCGGAAGAAAAGTTCAAGACCAGAAGAAAAAGACAAGAAAAAAGTCCCAAAGAAATTGAACAAAATTTAAAAAAAAAATGTTTTTCCCATTGACACCAGTATATTCACCACTAGACCTATTTATTTTTAGTTTTACACTTATTTGGGGAATTCATGGTCAATAACCCTTTTTTATATGAAGCTTTCTCATTTTTGTACCTAGAAATGTATGTCTTGATGCAGAGGTCCACAGTTCGAATCCGACCTGTGACGATTTTCTGCATGTCATTATACACAAGTGTAGTAAAATAAGTAGTAGTAGTAGTAGTAGTAGTAGTAGTAGTAGTAGTAGTAGTAGTAGTAGTAGTAGTATTATGAGGTATTAATGGAATAGAAAGCCTTTATTGTCATGATGCACAAGTGCAGTACCTGTGCTGAGATTGAAGCAAAACCTTCACAGTGTCAACATGAAATATGAAAATATAAAATATAAGTAGTGCAGAAGAAGAAGGACAAGAAAAGAGAGGGGGAACGTGCAACTATATACACTACATATATAAAACCGAAGAAAGATAAAGGGTTTGTATATACATTATGCAAATAAAAATAGTTAGGGTGTATAAAAAACTTCATAGAAGAAAAAAAGGGTTTTTAAGTACAAAATAAAAAGGGTCTCAGGGTTGTTCCCGGGAAAAAGAGTCTAAAGTTTTTTACTGGGGGTTTGGGTCTTTAAATAAAAACATTTTTTGGGGACTCTCTTCTTGCTCCCCTGCCAGCTTTTTCGGTGGAAACCGCCCCGATACCATCAGCAAAGTCATGATGTTCTCAGGGAAAAAGGGCCCGGGTGTCGGGACCCCTGCCACACCTTGGACATTCAAATCGGGTGAGCCCCCCTTTATTTTCCAAAACCCCCCCCCCCCCCCCCGGGCTTCCCCAACTGCTGCTGCTCTGTGCTCACCGCTCTCCGCCCCCCCAAAATCCCCGAACGGGGGAACCGTTGGCTGCAAACATTTTTGTGCCAAAACTTTTTTTCCTTTCCCCCCTCCCACCCCGGGGAGCTGTTTCAGGGTTTGATGAAAAGTGGTCCGGTTTTTCCCTGCAGCTGTAGGGCTGTTTTTTTTAATTTACAAAATTTTTTCCTTGACAAACCCAACGTTTTTTGTCGACCAATAAATTTTATTGTTTTCTTTTTTTAAAAGCTTAAGTTTGTGTTTTTGACTTTAAAGACGCCTTTTGCGTTCAACCCCGTTGAAGAGTTCCCAAAGCGATGAAACTCTCCCCCACCAGCTCGTTGGATGTCTCAGACGGCTGTGTTTCAGAAGTTTGGGGCCCCGGGGTGACAAGTGAAATTTTTACCCTTTGGGCAGGCCCATGTTTTTTTTTTCCCCCGGTCCCCGGGGGTATATAACGGGTTTTAAATAAAGGGGTGGGACCCAAGACGTTAAATTAATGGACAAGCATCCGTTTGTCGAATTGTGCAAAGCGGGAGTGCCAAAATGCCCATATAATGAAAAATCCCCTTTCGGTTTTTGGGGGGTTTTTTTGTGTCCCTGGTGTTTCCCCCGCATACAAACTTAGAAAAAAACCCTCCCTGGGGGTTTTTTGTGGTACTTTCTGAATGTCCCTGATCTGTTTCTGAACGTCCCCTATCTGGTTTTTTGAAGTCCCTGATTGGTTTTAAGTCCCCCTGTCTTCAGTTCCGGGGGATGTTCAAAATCTGCCGGGTTTTACTCCTAAAACGAGGTGGCTAACCGTAGCAAAAGCACGCTACATGCTGGCTCGTTTTCAAAGCAAAAAAATGCTGAAAACACACAAACGACCAATCTCCAAAAAAAATCTTTCCGTCCCTATATGCCGATGGGGTCTTCCCTTCTTCCAAGGAACGTCCTCATATTTCCCTGCTGGAGTGGGCCTTATTCTCCTGTGCGACTCCCAGCAAAGATTTAAAAAAAAGTGAGATGTCCACTCTATGAAAAAAAACTTAAACAGAGAGCTCAACAACAGGGGAAAAGAGGAGTGAAGCAATGTGCAGTACAACAAAAATAGGGGTTTTTCTGAAATATAAACACTAAAATATCCTGGAAAAATTAGAAAAAGAAAAATAGCCTTAAAAGGGGTTTTTTTTAAGTAGAGGCTCCATCGGGGGGTTTCTCCACAGAGGTCGTGTCCAAAAACGGACAACCCTCCCAAATTTAATTGTGTTTTAAAGCCTCACTTCACCTCCTGGACGCCCGCACGAATTTAAAAAGAAAGGAAAAACTAATCCTAAAACCTCAGGGGGTGCAAGAACAATAATCCCAAACAAAAAAAACTGGCCTCCTCTTCCCCCCCCCTT
The DNA here is from genome assembly GCF_008692095.1 of Etheostoma spectabile. NCBI lineage: Eukaryota > Metazoa > Chordata > Actinopteri > Perciformes > Percidae > Etheostoma > Etheostoma spectabile. Next base: position 24,362,581 of record NC_045744.1, read on the forward strand.
TCTCCTTTTCTCTTCCCCTTCTTTCTCTTTCCCCTCTCTCCTTTTTCCCTCCTCTTTTGCTCTCCCCCTTTTTTCTCCCCCCCCTCCTCCCTCCCCCCCTCTTTCCCTTCCCTTTTTCTCTCGCCTCTTTCCCTCCCCTCTCCCCTCTCTCCCCTCCCCCTCCCCCCTCTTCCCCCTTTCCCCTCTCTCTCCCCTCTCGCTCCCTCCTCCCTCTTCCCCTCCCCTCCCTCTCCTCTCTCCCTCCCCCCCCCCCTCTCTCTTTCCTTTTTCTTCCCTCCCCCCCCTCTTTCCCCTTTCCTTCTTTCCCCCACTCCCCTTCTCTCTTCCTTCTTCCTTTTTCCTTCCCTCCCCCCCCCTCCTTCCTTTTTTTCCCGGGGGGGAAAAAACCCCTTTTTCCCTTTACCGGGGCCCCCCCTTTAAACCCCTTACCCCAATTCCTCCCCCCTTTATCTTTTTCCTTTGTGTTCACCTTTCCTTACCTTTCCCCGGTTCCGGTTTACCCAAATTGGGGAAAAATTAAATTCTTTTATTTGGTTTTTTTTCCTTTTCGGGTTTCAAAATTTCCTTTCCTTTTCCTTTTTAACCAAAGGGGGAAAAAGGCCCCTTTGTCCCATGGGAAATTTTGAGAAAGGGTTTTTTTTTTTTCCCTTTTTTTTAAATTTATTTTAAAAATTTTCCCTTTTTTGGGTTTTGGGGGGACAATTTAAAAAGGGGGGCGGGTTTCCCCCCAGGTTGGGTTTCCAAAAGGGGGAGTGGACCTGCAGTAGCCCGGTGTCACTGAGTGGAAGTCTGATAGCGCGCACTCCCAAATTTAAACTGCTACGTTCAAGAGCTGTTTGCACTTCCCCTTACACAGGCCAAGGTTAAACCGAGTACCAGTAACCAGTTAAACCGGGTTACACCAAGGTTAACGGTTAACCGAGGTTACCCAAAGGGTTAACCAAGGTTAAACCAAGGTTAAACCGAGGTTACACCAAGGTGACACTGGGAAACAGATCTGATATCAGTCTTTTACTAAACTTTGGTTGTTGGACTGCGGCTAGTCTCGATTATCAAAGACGTTTCATTTCCGGGTGTTGCCTTCTGAAATTAAAACCATAGTGTCGAACTCAATTTCCCTAAGTGCCACACTGGAAATGAGAAGAAGAGTTTTTAGACATGCTTTTATTTTGAAAAAGTCAATTATCTTTAAATATTGCATGCATTTTTTCGGAGTTTTGCTACTATTTTCAATCCTGTTCTGGCCTTTCTTCCTTCTTTCTACCGTTTTTTTCCAGGTTTTTTTCGCCTTTCTTCATCAAAATGTGAATGTTTTCCAGGTACAAGGCTGTTTAGTAAATCTTTTCCTTACATTGCTGTGCTGTTTCTCTTTATACAGATTTTATTTTTTGGCCAAAAATTATTTTCTTTTTTTGTTTAGCTTAAAAACACTGTTTAAAGGGGGAACAAATAATTGAAAAAAGCTTGAGAACCGGTGCTCCAAGCGACTAAGAGGGTTGCAGAATGGAGTTTCTTCATTAAAATGAGTCCGGAAGCTGCAGTTTGAGACGCCGTCGTAACGTTTAATAAGATTATCAGAATAGCTGGTCGAGGAATTTAAGAGTTTAACCCCTTAACCTTTGCGGCTCTGATGTCCCCCTCCTCTTCTGGCTCTCAGGCATCAGGGTACCAAGCGGATCCAGACCATGCTGCTCAGCTCCCTCATCATGGTGAGTCTCCTTCTCTTCCACCCTTCCACCTTTTACTTGATTTTACATTACTGGTTTATTTGTGACTTAGAAAGAGTCCCGCACACTGACAATTAAGCAAGCAATAATTTTATTTAGAATAACTTAATTATAACAAAACATACAACTGATTTTGCAACCCGTGGGAGAACAAAGTTTTTTATAAAAGGAAAAAAGATAGGACCCGGTTTTGGGGTTTTTTTTTTCTTTTGGGAAATTTAAAGGGACTTTTTTTTTTTTTCTGTGGTTTCAGCCCCTTTCTTTTTTTGCTCAAATTTTTCGTCCTCCTTAATCCCAGCAGCCTGTCCCCGAAACACCCCGTGAAAAAGCCGGGGGCGGGGAACAAAAGCACGAAAACAAACAAAAAGGCACGGCTGGCACCAAAAATACAACAACCCCACAAAATCTTGTCTGCCAATCAAGACCAAGGTTTGGGGCTTTTGTTTAAAAATTTATTTGGGACCTTAACAAATGACCATGGGGAAACTCACAGGCCTTTTTAAAGTCTCCAAATTTTTTAAAAAAATGCCGTGGGGCCCAGTCCCGGGAGCTCGCTTTTTTTTGGACCCTCACACTAAAGCTAATTTATGTAGATCCGGGCCCCCGGAAACCTTTTTTTTAAAGCACATGCCGTTTTAAAACCCCCCCGCCTTCACAGGTCCAAAAATCTCAATCCTCACATACTGTACTGGGGAAAAGGTCCACTCAGATGGTTAAAGCGCGGGGGGAACATTTTTTCGGCGTGCAGAAGTTTTTAAAAAACCACAACCCACTCTGGTTAATGGCATCTCCCTGTGATGAGTCGACTCACACCTTCCTCTCTCTTCTCTCCCTCAGGTGACCTCTGGCTTTAAGTCCAAGTCCATGGCCGCTGCGTTGCCTTCCCCCTTCCTGGACCCACTCTTCTCCATCTCTCTGATGGAGGACAGCGAGCTGAGGCAGCTGGTGTTCGAAATCCTGCACAACATCATCGACCGCCATGACAACCGCGCCAAGCTACGCGGCATCAGGTGCAACTAATACTAATTATAACTTTAAACTCTTTATAAAAGAGACTTCAGATACAGTATTAGGGACCACTAAGGTCTATATAAAGAGACTTCAGATACAGTATTAGGGGACCACAAAGGTCTATATAAAAGACTTCAGATACGTATTGGGACCACTAAGTCTAAAAGGACTCAGATACAGTATTAGGACCACTAGTCTATATAGAGACTTCAGATACAGTATTGGGGGACCACTAAGGTCTATATAAAAGAGACTTCAGATACAGTTTAGGGACCACTAAGGCTATATAAAGAGACTTCAGATACAGTATTAGGACCACTAAGTCTATATAAAAGAGACTTCAGTACAGTATTAGGGGACCACAAGGTCTATATAAGAGACTTCAGATACAGTATTAGGGACCACTAAGGTCTATATAAAAGAGACTTCAGATACAGTATTGGGGGACCACTAAGGTCTATATAAAAGAGACTTCAGATACAGTATTAGGGGACCACTAAGGTCTATATAAGAGACTTCAGATACAGTATTAGGGGACCACTAAGGTCGGGTTTGAGCGGTTCAAATGTTCCCTGCCAGTGTTTTCCTCTTCATCTGATGTTTCTGGATTAATATTCCTGCTGCATGTTGCTGCTGGTCCCGAGGCTTTTTTATTTGGGAGTAAGATTTTTTAGGAAATTATCCGGGTTTTTCAAAATAACGAACAATTCATCTTACAGTTTTCAAGACAATGAAAACACAACACATCTCAAATGGTTTTCAAGAGACAAAGTGGATAAGAACAATAAGCAAAGATCAACACCAACATTTTCCTACAGCCCATTTAAAAACCACGGTACATTGAGCGCGTTTAAAAACAAGTGGGTAGCCGATCTCCTGCCACCCGATCCCCTCTGCCAGGGGTTTTAGGGACAACAAGAAGAGACTGGTTTGCAGACCTTAATGACTCGAAGGAACATGGGCTTCAACAGATCAGTGATGTAGACTGGAGCTAGTCCATGGAGGGCTTTAAAAACCAACGATAAATCTTAAAATCCATCCTAAAAGTAACTGGGAGCCAGTGGGAGAGGCAGGGAAAAGGGGTGATGGATCTCGCTTACGATTTCCCGGTAAGGAGACGAGCGGCAGCGTTTTGAACCAGTTGTAGTGGAGAGGGAGGCCTGGCTAACTCCTCCATACAGAGCATTACTAGTCAAGCTTGTTGTAATAAAGCATGTGTAACCCTCTCAAAGTCTGTGAAGGACCTTGAGCTTAGTAAAACTATATTCACGTTAAAGGTGCTCTAAGCGATGTTGGGGTGACGTTACTTCTTGTTGACGTTCAAAGTATTGTCAATGAAAACGAGACTAGCTCGCCGCCCACCCCCCCCATCCTGTCCTCTCTCCTTCCCTTCAGTGCACTACCCCCCCCCCCCCCCCCCCCCCCAGCCCCAGCCCCTACTCCTTCTGATTGGTTATTGGCTGGAACACGGGTTTTGTACTCGTTTCGTGGTGCAGGTTGGCACAGATTTTTTGTTGCTGTTTGAGCCTGTATGTGATGCAAAATGTTGTAGCCTAAAAAAACGACAAAAATGACATCGCTTGAGCACCTTTAAATTGACCTGTGTACTGTATAAATGTATACTAATTATAATGTACTGATTGTGGTTTTGTGTGCGTCTCCGTTGCAGAATCATCCCTAATGTTGCAGCATTGAAGATTAAACGAGAGAAGATTTCCAAGCAAGACGTTGCATTCATGAAGAAGGTAGAAAATCCTCAAAGTTACTATTTTCCAAGGGTGGGGGGGGGGGGGAATTCAATACAACATAGTATTGCAATTTTTCAGTGGCAAAGTATGGATCTTTTATTATATCTTACATACTGTATATTATACGTCATATAGGATATATATTAAATATGTGTTGGTCAGTTTGTCCTATTTTGCAGCGATAACATTGAACTGAGATGAACAAACAGAGAAATGTTTCTTTTTAGATGAAACAGATGTTGATAAGTTTCCTTTTGGGGACGTCATTTGAAATTGGGAAAAATTAGAAGTTGGAAAAAAGGTTATGAATTGCAATATATCACAGAATATTGCAATATGTTTAAAATCACAATCAGAACCAGCTTTATTGACCAGGTATGAAGACACATACGAGGAATTTTTCCTTTGGAGCATCGTTGCTCGCATTGTGCTTACACATTCAAAACAAACAACCCAACAAACAATATATACACACTAATATGGACACACTAATATATACATACTCTAAACAGACACAATGTAGAGAGATGAGTGCAATGAAGAGACCAAAAAAAATCATTTAACCCGTTTGTGCCGGATGCTTCGCGACGACACATCTACCGCCGGTTACTGCGTTGCGCAACTCTGACCCTCCTGCCGGCCGCTGCGTGGCGCAGCATTTAGTATTCGTCGGTCTTTCCATGACGCGTGCAGCAGAGAACGCACTGTCATTGGTTCAAATACACATGAGGCGGGTCTTGTTGGCCATGTGACCACCAAAATGCACCGTAGTTTGCTGAAAATCACGTCAATCAACCAGACGTACATGTGCGTTTGTTTATGAATGTTTGAGAGACGAGCGAGAAAACGGCTACGAGGCGATCAGAGGAGGAGTTAGACAGCGAGGGCGGTGATGTTGAGGTGGAAGATAGGGAGGAGTTTGGGAGGGAGAATGTCTTCATCATCATCTTCATCCTAATCTACCACTTCCTCTGTCGGAGCCGTTTTCTCGCTCGTCTCTCAAACATTCATAAACAAACGCACATGTTTGTCTGGTTGATTGACGTGATTTTCAGCAAACTACGGTACATTTTGGTGGTCACATGGCCAACAAGACCCGCCTCATGTGTATTTGAACCAATGACAGTGCGTTCTCTGCCGCACGCGTCATGGAAAGACCGACGAATACAAAATGCTGCGCCACGCAGCAGCCGGCAGGAGGTTCAGAGTTGCGCAACGCAGTAACCGGGGGTAGATGTGTCGTCGCGAAGCATCCGGCGCAAACGGGTTAACATTGCTACCCATGGCTTGTGGGTAGAAATGTTATCGTATTGTAGCACAAGTATCGTGATGATATCGTATCGTGATGATGTGATTCCCACCCCTACTATTTTAGTGGGATATCATAGGAATTGGCCAGCATACATTTTGTGTGATATTGTGTTGTCTATCCGATATGTCCTATATGATTCTATCTCCAGCATGGGCAGCAGCTCTACCGTCACATCTACCTGGGCTGTAAAGAGGAGGATAACAACCATAAAAACTTTGAGCTGCTCTTCACCACGCTGGCCATTCTGACCATCGAGCTGGCCAACGAGGAGGTGGTCATCGACCTCATCCGGCTCTCCATCGCTCTGCAGGTAACCGTGGTTACTCCTCCCACCACATCTCGCCCATGTGATTTGGTGGCGATTGGTTAAAACATTTTGCTGTGCTGTGGTTTAAAAACCGATGACATTCAGGGTCCTATTTTAACGATCTAAGCGTGCGGCGTGAAGCGTCTGGCGCAGCTGCGTTTAGGGCGGCTCCAAATCCACTTTTGGTAGTTTAACGGCGGAAAAAGGGGTCCGTACGACAGGCACGTGGTTCAAAAGGGGTTGGACTTAGTGTCTTCATTATTCGTTAGGTGTGTTCTGGGCGTAACATGCAATCAACCAATCAGAGGTCCTCTCTCACTCCCTTTGACAGCCAATCAAAGGTCCTCGCATTTCAATGCGCTGTTAAAATAACAATGAAATGCTGCGTTGTTGACTTTAGAGGTTTTTGTTGGTCCATGGCACGATCACTTCCTGCTGCCTCAAGATAGTAATACGCCCAGAATGCACCTGAACACACCACGATGTAAGACCAGCACGCCTATGGGTGCACAGATGGGCGCAAGTATTTTTGCTATTTAAACCACGTGGGCGCAGGACTTAATCTAGCATAGACACTTGGGTCGGGCTGCGCCGGGTGCAAGGTAGGGTCTTTAAACAGAAAATGCAATCAGTACTGATAATGAGTTAATAATAATAGATAGATAATATATAGAAAAGCGTTCATTCACTGGAGTGGTTCCCCAAAACCTTAAAAAGGTTATCATTCAATTGTCATACTTAACAACTTTTGTGGCATAAGATGTCCTCAATACAGCAACAGTAGAAAAGAAGATGAGACATAGAAGTGTTGTCAGATTATTTGAATAAAAGGGGGAAAGGAAATGCAGCAATAGCAGAAACAAGTAGGATGAGATGGAAGTAAAAAGAAAAAAAACAAGGCAAGAAGAGTAGAAGTTCAAAGATGCCCCTCAAACTTGTCCTGAGGACAACATGAGAGTTAGACCTCTTGGAGCTGTGTAAGATTTCCAGCTGAAATGTAGAATATTAAGTCTGCTGCTCTCTCAGATGAAAGTAGAGAAGTAAAAAAAGTCCAATATCTCCATCTGAAATGCAGTTGAGGAAAGAAGAACTTCTCCCAAAATGGAACTATTCCAAGTGAAGTTATCCCCCCCCCCCCCGGTTGTGATAATATTGTGATACTTGATTCAACAACCTGTTAATCTCAGTAGCCCTGATGTGTGTCATGTTTCCGTGGTTAAATGACGAGTTGCTCGCGCTGTCAGTCCTTAATGTCATTAAACCCGCTCTAATCAAACCCTCACACACCAAGGAGAGGTGTGAAAACACTGTGTGTGTGTGTGTGTGTGTGTGTGTGTTGTGTGCGTGTGCGTGTTTGTCAAACGCTGAGATTTTATCGTTTCCCACGTGTCAGAGCAGCGTAGACGAGAGGCAAACAACCAAAATACACATTAAGCTCTGTTTACTACACTTTGTCCATTTGTGTTTGTTAACAAGACACACGCGCACACACACACACACACACACACACACACACACACACACACACACACACACACACACAGTCTACCTTCACTGGGAACGTCTTTATGGACAGACACGGCTGGCAAAAACATTGTTTTTTATACACATTTAGATTTATTTTACTTCACTTTGTCCATTTATCTGTGGATTTTGGTCTAAGTAATCAAAGGATTTGTGTCTGTAAATATTGGTTTTAAATAAAAAAAAGTTCTCAGACTCTGAACCAGAAATCTCCACTTCAGCAGCACTCACGCGCACACACACAAACACACACGCACACAAACACACACGTGCCAAACTCACACACACACACACACTCATTCCTATTTTTGTCCTGAAGCTTTGTTCACATATCGTACACTGTCTCCCATTACCATCCATTAGAGAAACACTGTCTTAGAGCGTACATCAGTTCCTCATTGTCACCGTGTTTGCTGATCTGTGATTGGCTCGTGCAGGACATGGCTCTGGCTAACGAGGAGAACATGCCGATGTTTATCCGCTGCGGCATCATGGCGTTGGTGGCAGCGTACCTCAACTTCCTGAGCCAGATGATCGCAAACCCTCCCTTCTGCCAGCACGTCAGCAAGGTGAACCCCCCAAATGTTGATGAAGCTTCATTGTTTTTCAGATCTTGATAAATGTGAGAGAACACATTGTAAAACCTGATGGGAAAACATCGGTCCTGTATTAAGCGAGATTGCTGTAGTCGGCAGCGGCTGTTAGATAATTGTCCAGCTTGTCCACCTTCACCAACGTAAAGTACTCGTTTTCCGCTGACAGACTCAGATTAATAGATTAAAGTGTCTGACGACATTATGGAAGGATTTCTATGGAGGTTGGCCTTTCTGTTAAAGAGTAAGATTCTTTTTTTTAAATATTAAAACATTTGTGAAATGGTGTTTGCTGAAGCCACCAGACTCCATGTAAATAAACAGTGTTTTTCCATCCATCCATCTTTGACCGCTTATCCGGTATCGGGTCTCGGGGGCAGCAGCTCTAGCAGGGGACCCCAAACTTCCCTTTCCAGACCACATCAACCAGCTCCGACTGGAGGATCCTGAGGCGTTCCCAGGCCAGGTTGGAGATAAAATCTCTCCACCTATTCCTGGGTCTTCCCCGAGGCCTCCTCCCAGCTGGACGTCCCTCCACCTAGTCCTGGGACTTCCCCGAGGCCTCCTCCCAGCTGGACGTCCCTCCACCTAGTCCTGGGTCTTCCCCGAGGCCTCCTCCCAGCTGGACGTCCCTCCACCTAGTCCTGGGTCTTCCCCGAGGCCTCCTCCCAGCTGGACGTCCCTCCACCTAGTCCTGGGTCTTCCCCGAGGCCTCCCCCCAGCTGGACGTCCCTCCAGCTAGTCCTGGGACTTCCCCGAGGCCTCCTCCCAGCTGGACGTCCCTCCACCTAGTCCTGGGTCTTCCCCGAGGCCTCCTCCCAGCTGGAGGTGCCTGGAACCCCCCCCCCCCCAGGACGCATCCTTACCAGATGCCCGAACCACCTCAACTGAACAGTGATTTTAGCTTCGTGAAATACACTTCATTCAAAGTCAAGAGAAACAATATATAACTGTGAAACGCTATTTTGGGTCATTTTCCCACTTTTCCAACCATTTCAGCTCTAGTTTACGTTGAAATAAACACATACTTTACTGATTTACATGTGAAGATATGTTGGCTCTAAACACGCTAAAAGAATTGTTTTTTTGAAATGGAGTCTGGTGGGTTTAGAGCTAGCGACTTCAGAGCTGTTTGTGGTTTAAAAGAAAGGTCTCAAAGAGGATTCAAAGGTCTATCTCTGCAGGCATCCTTTCCATAATGATGTCAGACACTTACAGAATATAGAATATTACTATATACTTACAGAATATTAATCTGAGCCTGTCAGTGGCAAAACGAGCAGTTTTAGTGGACGGAAATTGACGATGCACATTTGCCCCACAGGGTCACATTGCAGCCATGGTCTGCGGCTGCAGCTTACAGCGTTTACCCTTAATACTGGACCAATTTCAAAGATTTAATACTTTAACTTTACTAATATGCGGATGTTACTCCGCTGTTTTCGGCTGTTAAACCTAGTTTGTAGTTATTGCCATTCTTCTTTATATTATACTTGTTGTTTCCGTTGTTCTCTCTTCAGGTCATTGAGCTGAGGAGCTTGGACGCTCAGCATCTCCTCCCAGAACACATCTTCAGAGACAAGTGTCCGTAAGTGTCCTACTTTGCAGACTGGAGGTTAAGTTTCATGAACACATGCAGAACCAGTCTTACGTCCATTATAGAAAATAAGAGACTTGTCTGGCTATAAAACCTCTATACTTATTTTAGTACAACAACAAAAAAAAAAGAAATATTTCGGTAGTAACGAATGTTGACATCGAGTCTAACGTCTGATCATATTCTTGGTCTGGTTTTCTAATCTTTCATTGATTTAGTCCCTAATTTGAATTAAAGTGCTGGTGATTGTAAATAGTATTTCATCCGGGCAATGTTTTTCGGTTTGGACAACAACGCTGGTACATTGGCAACAACAACAAAAAAGTGTACTATAGAAAAACATGCTTTTTTTGCAAGATTTCAAAGTATCATTTTGGTGTCAGACCTGAGACTCTGGTAAAGTATCGGCATTATTTGAAAAAAAAAAATACACGGACCGAATGGCTTCGCTCGCATCTTCCTCCGCCGCCATTACAGAACTACAACTCAAACTAGCGCACAACCTCGACGTCATCGTTCTCAGCCCCTCCCTCCGTTTGATGATTGGCCAGAGAAACCCCGCGAATGTACCGCAAACCCAGGCTACGTACTGAAAGAAAATGAAAATTGAGCAGACGTACATAGGAGGGCGGAGCCAGGCTAGTTTCTTCGTGCAACCACGGTCTAGAACTTGTGGCCGCTGCAGTCGGAGCGCTGCTGCTGCTGTTGAGGAAGAGGATAGCATGGGTGGTTATCAGACGTAACCACGAGTCTCCCTCTTTCCAGAATCCATTTGAGTCTGGATCATCTCCAGCACTGGACGCTGTAGCTCCTTTTCTGTTGTTGCTGATTCAAATTCAATTCTTACTGTTGGCTTACTTTTTTATCTCTAGTGTTCAAATGTCCAGGAAACACAAACTGAACCAAAGATAATTTATTGTGATGGTGGTGGTGCGCGATCACGGAAGGCTTGCGTTATGTGGATGTGCCGACAGTTTTGCTGTTGTAATTACATAGAAGGCTCCTCTCTGTATCCTCGCTCATAGCTCCTCAGAGATCCCTCCTCCATCCTAGCTCCTCAGCGCAGGATTAAGAGCTTTGAGACAGCCTTCACAAAAGAGGGCCAGAAGGACTGTGGTTTGAGCAAGGAGATCTCAGATAAGAGACTCTGGGTCCACCAATGGTCTTCATCCCTCTCCTTTTTTCTCCCAGAATCCCTGAATCTCTGGACAAGGAGGACCGGCTGCTGTACTTCCAGACAGCCGACATAGCCGAGTGTCTGGCGGGACCGGGATACAACGCCGAGAGACTCTCCGTCCCCTACGTCCCCCAGGTCACAGGTACGTGGATCTGTTTCACGGCGCTTTGGGATGTTTTTAAATTATGTTCAGCCTTTAGTGAAGTAAAGTAGAAACAGACGCTAAAGGTTTGTGAAGGTGTCGCTCTTACATGGAATAAATTATAATCACTTATAGGGAGGTGTGTTCAGGTGCATTCTGGGCGTGTTGCTAGCTTGAGGCAGCGGGCAGTGAACGCACCATTGACCAACCAAAACCAAAAAGTCAATAACGCAGCATTTCGTTATTATTTTAACAGAGAATTAGTTAAATGCTCCTAGTAAGCACAGCGCACACACACTATGCTTCTTACGCAAAGGGACACACACTATGCATGTTACACACACAGGGACACACACTATGCTTGTTACACACACAGGGACACACACTATGCTTGTTACACACACAGGGACACACACTATGCATGTTACACACACAGGGACGTGCAGCAGCACACACACACATGCAGAATATTACAAATAAAACTGATCCTCCATCATAATAGCAATGCTCCAAGGTCCAAACACACCTGGCTCCTGGGAGAGGACCTCTGATTGGTTGATTGCATCTTACTCCCAAAACACACCTCTGGTTAATTAAGTTATTAACCCTCATGTTGTCTTCAGGTCAAATTTGACTCTTTTTCAAAGTTGTTGTTTTTTATATCCAAAATAAAGGAAGTTGAAATAAAGTGTGAAAAATGTTGGAAAAGGCGGCAAAATCGATGAAAGAAAAAATACCAAAAGATACAAAAACCTCGTAAAAAAACTTTGTAAAAAGCAACAAAAACGTTGAGATAAAGGGAAGACAACAACGTGAGATCCTAGGATTTAACATGGAGATTGTTGTCTTTTTATACACTGTGTTACATTTTTATTTCCCTTCGGTTTAGGGAATCCGCAGAACTGTTGGCACTCTTGGATAAAGATGGCGCTGAAAAGGCTTTGAGGGATTAACAGCTTAAAGAGTTGTTTATTGAACAGAAAAATCAACTTTAAAGAACCCATTGTGAGATTGTCTTTATTACTCAGAGGGTTGTCCCAGTCTGCGTCGTCCTCCCTGGAAATTAAAAGAGACGTTTCTCATCAGGACAACAGCTGATTTACGCAGTAACGATTAAAACACTCATTTTCTTTCATATTTTAAATCCAGCTTTGTGAGTAACCGTACAAACCTAAATCAAGGAAGATATCACATTCTTTAATGCAGTTTGATCAACTTAACTTAGATTTTTACCAAATAAATCAGGTATCAGATGGAGAAACGTGGAGGGTTGGGTGTCGTTTGGGTTTTTTCTGATACTGGCGCTAAACCGATGCTTAATAAGAAATACATTTAAAAACAATATTGAAAAAGCTTGTTTAATGCTAAGGTCACGTGGTCAACATGTAATGATTTATTACAAATGTAATGACAACACCTTGGTTGTTATAATAACTTACTTCACCAGTAAATTGCTGTTAAACGACTGACACAATCCCCTGATGGGGAAAAAAAGATATTTTCCAATAACTTTGAATGCACCACGAGGCTCAAGTCTCCCAGTTTCATGTGAACAGTCCCGCTGTTGGAATCCTCTACATCCTCTATGCAGACACCGTTTACACTGAAATCAGGGACACCAAAATCTGCGTTTCTATCCGGTCTGGTACATAGCGGTTGTTTTGGCGCCGGTGACATATTAGCTCTGGGTTTTGGTACCCAGTCCTAGAAACGTTTGTCCTTTGGCTCAGCTTTGGTCTAACAAACATTGTGCTTCTGTTTTCTTCCCTCTGACACGCTTCCATCTCCCATCAGTGCTCTACACAGTAGGAAAAATCCTCCACAGGTGCAAGCAGCGGTCCAGAGGTAACCCCCTTAGAGTAGACCTGTAGACCAGTCCGCTGTGGAGTTGGGTACTGTTTGAGATCAAGATACTCTGTCATTGTATGAACACAACAAAATAACGTTGTTAGCGCAGCAACAGTAAATAAAGCGTACTGTACTATAGACAGTACTATGCCTGATCTCCTGCCATTAAAGACCCTAGATTATGTTATATTTATTCCCATCTGCTAGTGTGTTATAGGGATCTATATCTCTCCCACAGACAGCACTTTTATCAACTACCCTAAAATCAGCTCGCCCACATTCCTGTTCCCATTTGAATTCCTCTATTAGTGATGTCATTGATTAAGAAAGCCAGTCCAGTTTTTCAAATGTGCTGCATGGTAGATGCTGGTCCGGTGGTTAGTCTGCCTTGTTCTGCCTCTGATTGGCTAACCCTGGTGGTCTTCTCCTAACCTTAACCAATCCCCACTCCCCATGCCTTCAAGCATGGGGAGTCAACCCTTCAAGCAGATCCGTTTTAGGGTCTGCCGCTGCCCATATAGGGGCTGCCTGAGCAAGCACACAGTCCGCTAAGCAGCAGGTTTGAATTTGGTTGACCAATCACAACCTGTTGGGCCAGTAGACCAATCAGAGCAGACAGGAAGAGCTCAGACTGAGTGTTTCAGACAGACTGCAATGGGCAGTGTGAGACACATATGTTTTTACATCATCTAATGATGTAAACCTATTGTATTAGACCCCAAGCGCTCAGTAATAGGGTCTCTTTAAAGCCGGGTTTAGTTTAGCTGGAAACACAGCAGACACAGTTATAGAGGACTGCAGTGCTAGATCAAAACAAAGACTATCTTCATCCCTTCTGCGTAACCGTTTGAGGGCTCCGTCCATGCTTTTAAGAAACAATAACAAAGGAACACAGTGCTTTAAGATCCCCTTAATTAATAGTTTGTGCCTGATGTAGTTTTTTCACCAAAAAAAGTTGAATTATCTTCTTTAAAACAATCTTCAAGTTACATCTATGAGTGGGACTTTACTTGCATACTACAGAGCTCTCATTTCTGTGGCAGTGAGATTTAAATAAATAAATGAATAAAACCTAAAAGGATGAGACGTCCTGATGAAGAGAGGTACTGATTTGACACTTGAGATTATTCTGCTGTAGCGGTAAGAACAGCTATAAGATGCCTTTATAAGCATGACGGTGTCAAATGAAATATTTCAACGGCAGATCCGCAGCTGATGAAATGTGTCCTGTGGGACAGTGGATGTCAACCCACTGAGCTACAAAGGGAGTAGAACCAACAACCCTCCATCTTAGATGTTTTTCCATTGAGAGACACACGAGCCAACCACATACAACCACTATCCTACACCCTTAGATGGCTGACCCACTCTAGAGAAATCCTGTCCTCTTGTTTACAGTGGTGCAGTAGTGTAGTAGCAGTTGTTGTTGTGTGTAGATGTCGCATCGTACTGTACAAAGAAATCAAATTGATCTTTTCTACAACTATTTGCTTGCATTGCATCTGGAAATGTTACGGTGAGTACATGTAGACAAGAACACTGGAGTAGTTTGTTTGTTGTCGTGCTCAGTGCGGTCGGGGGGGGGGGACATCCAAAACCGAACATGTGATTTGGTGCTGGGCAGGTAGTGCACACTCGGCCTGTCTGAGCTGGTTTCTCCAGTTTTATTGGGTGGTTTATCAGAGCCTGAAGGACTTAAACAATACTTTATATGTTGTATTTTAGTGTATTTTCATACATTATTTTCATTTTCATCACAGTTGAAGTTAAAGTCGAGACTAGTTTGAAGTCTTCTGCAACACAGAATGATCATTTTTAGAATTATGGTCGCGTTGATTTTAAGATCGGCGATAAAGCAGGGGGTGTTTTAGGGGGCGTGGCTATGATGTGATTGACAGTGAAAGTGTGTAATGTAGAGTGTGAGGGCTCCTCCCTCTCTCCTCCCTCTCTCACTCCTCCCTCTCGTATACAATCATCAGAATCAGAATCAGAAATACTTTATTGATCCCTGAAGGGAAACTCTGTTACAGTTGCACAAATAGTAGAAATATAAATAAAGAAATAAAGAAATATAAAGGAGTGGGGATATTTAAATAGTTAAAGGAATATTATGATACAATATTTACATAAATAACATAATTAAGGCGTTGCAATGGTGAAAAGTAATTGTAAGTAAGTGCAAGTGTGTGTGTGTGTGTGTGTGGTGTCAGATACTCAAGAGGAGGAGTTATAAAGTTTGATGGCCACAGGCAAAAATGACTTCCTGTGGCGCTCTGTGGTGCATTTTGGGAGAAATCACATCCTCAACCAGGACGGCTGCGCCCTTAACGGCAAACTCAACGACTCATATCAGATCTCCACAAACCGATGGGTGACATCACACATGCTCTGTCCAATAATATCATACAGTCTACTAGTTATGAACTGGGATAAGAAACTTTTTTAGGGTTTTATGTCGATCAAACTGAATGGGAGAAAGCTATATTAGACAAGCAATAATACAAAGTTAGTAAACTTGCACTTTGCCTTGTTTTGTTAACTTAAAGCATGTCAATACACTCATCATGTCTGGCCCTTATTGTGAAAATCTTTTCCAGTGTGGCCCTTAGTGAAATTGAGTTTGGCATCCCTGTTTTATTGGGAGGTTATAGGTCGCGCAGGGAAGGGTATTACACGAGACATTTGCTAGATATAAAGATTGTTCATGAGTCCCGTATCTGGAGTCTCAAGTCAAGTCTGAAATCACTGTGTGCTCGACATAAGTGGGACTCGAATCAGGACTTCTCCTGATGCTGTGCCATGAACATTTAGCTTCCATGGCAACCAAGACCTGTATGTGTGTGTAAATGAGGATGGATGGTGGCTACCACTAGGGTCGACTAGAGGAGAAAAGCTCTATATAAAGTAGTCTATTTACTCAAACCATCTTGACAGAGCTGACATTTGGGACTAAGGAAGCGACCCTATTGGCTGCATTCCCCCATCCACTTTTACATAACCCCGGTCTGTCGGGGATCAAGTCTGACCTCGGGTTTCTCCAACGACCGTTCCCACAGCCAGGAGCACTAACGAGCAGAGCAGCATCGATCATCTGGACAAAGACCCAACAGAAGTTAACGAGCTGGGTTTCCCTACCGGTCAGTCAGAACTGAAGTCTCTCAGATGAGAGACAAGACGTCTTTGAAGCAGCTTCTACCAAGTCCAGTTGATGGATGATGGATGGATGAATGGATGATGGATGAATGGATGATGGATGGATGGATGATGGATGGATGATGGATGGATGGATGATGGATGGATGGATGGATGGATATGGATGGATAATGGATGGATGGATATGGATGGATGATGGATGGATGATGGATGGATAATGGATGATGGATGGATGATGGATGGATATGGATGGATGAATGGATGATGGATTTGATAATGGATGGATGGATTGGATGGATGGATTGATGGATGGATAATGGATGATGAATGATGGATATGGATGGTTATGGATGGATGGATGGAGGATGATAATGATGTGATGGATGGATGGAGGATGGATGATGGATGGATGGATTAATCTGTGTTGGGTTTGTCTCTCGTTCTGCAGATGAAGACCGTCTGACCAGGAGAAAGAGTTTTGTGGACACAATCTCCCTTCAAGTGGACATCGTGTCCAACTGCCTTCCAGACAAGGTGGGTCTAATTTAGCATGAGAACCCACCCCGGGGGGAGGGGGGGGGGGGGGGGGGTTGCAGCGACATATTCTGGTTTCACGGTATACCATGGTGTTCAATTTGACAGATATGACACCATTAGTCTGTACTAGGGCTACATGAGGGTTACATATCTTCAAGTGAAACAAAGGAACACGTGCTAAATGCTTAATTCATGACAATGTTGATTGAGTCTGGCAATAAAAATACACATTTCCAAAGGCCTGCTTCAAATCATAAGTCATGTTATTGTATCTCAATACGCTTTGATATGTAGAAGAACCCGCCCCCCCCCCCGGTGTTGTATCCTAACCGTGTGTCAGGAAACACGATCCTTTTGAGACTTTTGTCTCTCGGTTGACTGCTAATAAATATCAAAGCTTCCACTTCATCCAACTCAATACATAACTTATAATAACACAATAATCTTAAATCTACAGTCTAAATGTTCCTTTCCAACAACACAGTTCAGTAGTTACGGTTGCCTGTTGGCCCGGGGCAAGTAAATATAACAACACATCCATCGTCGTAACATAAATGACATTAACCTTTTGTGTTGTCCGGTTTCAGAGTGTTTAATATCAGAAATATGGATTTCTTTCAACCAAAATGCCCCAAAATAACATGGATATCATCCATGTATCCATGTTATTTTGGGGCATTTCGGTATATACATGGATGATCTTTGGTAAATTTAATGATTACTTTCATTGAATTTGGTCTGTTTCATTCAGTTTCATAGCATTTGAAGAAAACAAAGTTTGGCGAAAGCTTGTTGAATGATTTTTTGATTTGAATGCGCTGTCGTGCTTGATGCTTTTGACATTTTAATCGCATTTTTTTAACGCTTTTGACGGTTTCGACGTTAAGACTTTTGTTTTTTTTCTACCTTTTTGATGATTTTTTATGATGTTGACACTTTTTGACAGGGGGTTGTTCTTACCAGTGTTGCCAGATCTCGCGAGACAAATACGCAACCAGGCGTGTGAAAACAAGCCCAAAATAAGCGACTTTTCCTACGGAGCCCCCCTAAGATCCTGGAAGAGAAAAATAAATCAAACTGTGATTGGTAAACTGTCCCCACGGTAGGCTAGAGTTTATCAATGTCCTCCCCCTGATCTTCAGGACCATGACCACAGGAGGGGGTTAAACCACCTTTAAACATTATTTAACATTAGAAACTGATGGATTTGAAATATAGAGACTTTTTCACAGTGATTTTGAGTTGTTCTTTTTCCCACGACGGGTTGAAACCATTCTTTTCCTCCTTTCTCTTTTTCCCATCTTTTGTTAACTTCTTTCCCCTATTTCCCCTCTTTATCCGGGCATTTCCTCCAAAACCTCTCCTACAGTCCCGTCACCATTAGTCGCTACTCGCGCATTTTCCTAACCGAAAACAACAGACCGCCCTGCTGGGCCCCTGATTGGCTGGACTCGTTTCCATCTGGGTCAGCCAATTGAAGCAGGAGGTGGGTGGTAAATACGCTGCTGTCAATAGTGTTTATGGGGAAGGGGCGGGATCGAGCGAAACCCGGCAAGAACAAGCTGGGAACAAGCCCAAAAAAGCAACCAAACTTTAGTGACAGCCCCAAAAAAAACGCAACCCGCGACTACCAATATTTGTAGCGACTTTTAAAAAAAACAAACCCCAAAATCGCTTATAAAAAGCGGACTTGGAACACTGGTTCTTACCCCCTTTTTTTTTTAGAAACTTTTTCTGTGTTTTTTCAAAGCTTTGAAAGTTTTTTTTTTTTTATGTTTTTCGTTCGCCTTTTTTACCCTAAACCCCACAAAGTGAATAATCAACCCTTTTTTTGGCGTTTACTGTCCCTGAACCCCCGTCCCGACCCCCGTCCCCCGACCCCCGTCCCAGCCCCCCACCCCCGTCCCTGACCCCCGTCCCTGACCTCCTCCCTGACCCCCGTCCCAGACCTCCGTCCCTGACCCCCTCCCTGACTATGCTGCCATGCTCTCTGTGTGCTGATGTCACGTTGGGGTTCTGTCGTCTCCCCCTGCAGTCCCACTAGCGGAGGGATCACGTTCGAGACCCTGAAGAAAGCCATCGGTGAGTCTGTGGACGCGCTGGAGTGTCTTCCTGAATGCAAATCAAATGTCGGCTTTTAGTCAGGAGCTCGTCCTTTAGGCCCCGAGCGTCTCTGAAAGGAAGCCAACATGTCCACAGTAATGTCCCGAGGACTATACAGGGACACGGCCGGAGACGTCTAATATCATTGTCAACGTTTCTATTTTTATAAAACAGTTCAAATAGATTTTTACTGTTGTGCTGAAGAGAAAACTATTTAATTTGGCGTAGATGTAAATGACAGCAATTCTTAAAAATTCTGCTATTCCTTTAAAGTCTTTCTGGGCTGAAAATTAATTCTGTAGTGTGTGTGTGTGGTGTGTGTGTGTGTGTGTGTACGTTTATATATATGTTGTGTGTGTGGGTGTGTGTGTGTGTACGTTTATATATATGTGTGTGGTGGTGTGTGTGGTGTGTGTGTATATGTATGTATATATGTATATATGTGTATATATGTATATATGTATATATATATATATGTGTGTATATATGTATATGTATGTATATATTGTGTATATATGTATGTATATATATATGTGTATATATGTATATGTATGTATATATATTGTATGTATGTGTGTGTGTATGTGAGTGCGTGTGTGTTTGTGTGTGTATGTATATATGTAGGTGTGTGTGTGTGTGTGTGTGTGGTGTGTATATATATATGTGTGTGTGTGTGTGTGTGTGTGTGTGTGTGTGTGTGGTGTGGTGTATAAAATATACTGTATAAAGATATTAAAAATGGGGATTGAAGCTAAATAACCTTTTTTTGGCACGTTATTGTTATTGTCCTGTTTCCAGATACGACGGGTCTGGAGGAGCAGGAGAGGGAGAAGAGGCGTCAGGTGATGGAGAAGTTCCAGAAAGCTCCATTTGAGGAGATTGCCGCCCACTGCGAGTCCAAGGTAGAAAACCACATCTCAAAGAGAGTAAAGCGGTGACGTTACAGTGTCGGGAAACTTATTAAGATAATTCAACTTTGAACGCTGTGTTTCTTTAGGCGAACATGTTGCACGACCGGCTGGCTCAAATCTTTGAACTCACAATAAGGTAAGCAGGACATTTCCATATTGTTTAGCTCAGACGTAAAGATCTTTGAGATGTAACATCTTGTCCCTCTCCCATCACCACCCCCCCCCCCCCCCCCCCCAGGCCTCCACCCAGCCCGTCCGGAGTGGTTTCCATCTCATCGGGACACACTCAGCACCAGTCGGTCCCCGTCTACGAAATGAAGTTTCCAGACCTGTGTGTCTACTGATAGCACACACACACACACACACACAATTATATATATACGCACACACCACACACACACACACACACCACACACACAATATATATATATACACACACACACACACAAATCTTCACAAGGAATGCAAAATGCTGACAAATAACTACACAATCACAAGTTTCCTCTACTCAGACCAGCACAAGGCCGTCACGCAAAATGCAGCAAAACAGGTTTTCAAATTTTCAATTTGATATAAAGCTAAAACTAAACTTAATTTATCTCTAAATCCAACTCTGAACTCAGTTTGTCATTTCCTTTGAGAGCCTAAAACGTCTTAAAACTTAAAACGGTACTTCTGAATCCTTTAAAACCATCTCGTTCTGCTCTTTTTAAATACTCGGATCCCTTATTTCGCCTAAAGCAGACCTGTGTTGAACCCTCAGGCTCTACATTAACTGATTTGCTGTATTTTGTTGCCGGATTCTCATCCCTGAGACTACGAGTCCTATGAGTCAAGATCAAAAGTAAAAAGAACAGCTTCCGCTTTTGAGATTTCAGTGTTTAGATGCTGAATCGGATGTTGCTTCCCAGCATGCATCTGATGCAGAATCATCTCTGGTCCGGCCAAAGCTTCACACCTTGTACAGCACATACACCGTAGTCCACAATTACGCTCTCGCACAAACGGCTCAAACCAGTTTCTATCTTAAAAACCTGAGTCTGCTTTTCGGTGTGATGCTCTTTTACTCAGAGCCCCGCTTCTGCCTCTTCAGTACGTGTTCTCATGTTGATAAGTAGGCGTCACAAATAGGTGAAAACGTACAATATATATCCGCTGTCGTAGGACGATGACTTCACTGGGTGGTAGAAAGTAGATCAGTTTTAGGCTCACCACTGTTCAGACTACTCAGTCTTTGCCATTTAAAGGTATACACGCATCAGGACTACCTTCTGTTTCATGTGGGGAGATGCAACCAAAGCAATAAACCGCTTGGCAGAGACTCTCGACAGAGACGAGCTGAAGGGGGTTTAGTGTCCAACGCTGTCCGGTTGGAACGGCTCGCGCTCGGTTGGTGGTTTTGGGTTTACTTTGGATGTTCCTGAAAGGGTCAAATACTCCGACTGAGACGTTGGAGAGCTTCAGCGTAGCCGCGCAGAGCCTTTTGCAAATCAGAAATCGGACCAAAGTAGCTTTTTTTAAATTCCTTTTTTTCACCATTGAGTACTGTTATCTCCTGTTTGGTAAATGGTTCAACTTGAGTTTGAATATGATTGTTAAGTTATAGTTGACGTGTTAGGCTTTGCTCACACTCGGCGTCTTTTTGGAATCGGCCAGCATCTATTTAAAAAAAAAAAGTCCTGAGCGCTCTTTGAAATGTCAATGCCATAGACTGTGTGTGTGTGTGTGTGGTGTGTGTGTGTGTGTGTGTGTGTGTACACACACATACACACACATACACACACATACACATACACACACATACACATATATACAGTCTATGGTCACTGCTGAATTCTTTTTTGCAGCCTGGAGCATCGTTTTGAAGTTTTCTTTTGAAAAACGCCCAATGTGCAGCACTTTTTTGATAGCCAATCAATAACAAGCGGCGGAGCCAGACTTGCTGTTTCCATAGCAACAAGAATAAATGGAGTCAGAGCATAGCGAGTTATATGATATGACCGGGTGCTCCCTGTACAGGGAGCTCACTTTGTGTTACCTAACGTTAGCACCTCTCTCTCTCCCTCTCTCTCTCTCTCTCTCTCTCTCTCTGTTTCTGTTCTTTATCTAGCTCGCTCCACCACTTTGTTTATCTAACGTTAGCACCTCTCTCTCTATCTCTCTCTCTCTCTCTCTCTCTCTCTGTTTCTGTTCTTTATCTAGCTCGCTCCACCACTTTGTTTATCTAACGTTAGCACCTCTCCACAGAGCGCTAGGATACTGTAGCAGCTGTTATAGCAAAAAAAACACTCATTTGGGGTCTTTTTTTTTTAACTCTTTTTGTTTATTTTTACTACAAAAGCTACCTAGTACAATTTTTTTCTTGTCCAAAAAAGACGCCAAGTGTGAACATCGCCTTAGGACGTATGACTTTTCAAAGAAAATCTCAGTCAGTTTCAATCACGTCAGTCAATCTCCATTCCTCGCTCTCTTCTTCGTTGGTTTTTAGTCTGAGAAACCCGACACGTGATGTAGTCTCAGTGTAATGTTTAGGATCGCAAAAGGAAACTGTAGATAATCTCCATCACCAGCCTGAGTGTGAATATAGTGATATCAGCCAATGTGTTCATGTTGTTTTTAAAATAATTTGGATTAAAACCTTTTAAAGACCTTTTGGTAGAGGACTGGGATAAAATGCGACTGATCATTCACACTTAAATATAATGTAAATATATTACATTCATATATCTGGACGTTTTCCGCACCTATACCTTTGGCTCAACACTTATTTACTTGCGTTTAGTTGTCCATTTTGTTTCAATTCAGCCTGACATTGTGTCCATGTTAGCCGATAGCTTGTTGGGGGGAAGCTAGTGACGTTTCTGTCCCACTGACGTTAGTTATAGCCAACATAGAATTAGCAGTAGCAGTTATTCAAAATAATAAAGAAATGTATGATTTAAAGAGTTCCTATTACTGTAAGTCAACTCAAAAACCTCAGTCTATCTCAATCGCACTTGCTGTCGTTTTTCTGTCGCTTGTTTTTCTCGGATTGAGTTAGGCAGCTAGCTAGCTAGCTAGCCAGGGAGGAAGATGTCGTCCCATTGTACGTTCAGAAGTAGTTTCAGATTGGACAGATAGTCTAGCTAGCTGTCAGGATTTACCCTGCAGAGACCTGAGGACCAGGTAACCATAGTCCTCAGATTGGACAGATAGTCTAGCTAGCTGTCAGGATTTACCCTGCAGAGACCTGAGGACCAGGTAACCATAGTCCTCAGATTGGACAGATAGTCTAGCTAGCTGTCTGGATTTACCCTGCAGAGATCTGAGGACCAGGTAACCAGAGTCCTCAGAAATTAGCCGCAGGTTAGAGCGCCGACACAGATAAAGAGGAAGATAACATCTGGCTGAAAATTAGGCTACATTTACATCGCTACGTTTTGGTTTTTAAACAGAGTTTGGAGTCAAAAGTTAACTCCATGCACCAGAGGGTTTTTAGCTGCAGTAGAAGAACTGAGCTCTGTTTAAACTAACACAACCAAACCCTAGACAGGAGGCAGCGGGGTAGTTGCTTTGCCTGCTGCTGGTAATTGCCATGGTAACGTTAGTAGCTTAGTTACAGAGAACGGGACTTTGTGACGGCTAAGACGCAATCTGGTGGAGAAACGGTGTCGGTGTTGCCAGATGTCTCAGTTAGCGGCCGTTGAAATGGCAAAACACCCCGTAGATTCATACTCAAAACGGGTCAGAAGTGGTTCCTAATGGGAATGAAAGGGGGAAATACCAGAGCAGGGGGGAATGAATGAGAGGAAGAAACACCAGAGCAGGGGGAATGAGAAGGGGAAACGTCCAAGCAGGGGGAATGAGAGGGGGAAACGTCAGAGCAGGGGGAATGAGAAGGGGAAACGCCAGAGCAGGGGGAATGAGAGGGGGAAACTCCAGAGCAGGAGGAATGAGAGGAGGAAACGTCCGAGCAGGAGGAATGAGAGGGGTAAATGTCCGAGCAGGGGGAATGAGAGGGGGAAACGCCAGAGCAGGAGGAATGAGAGGAGGAAACGTCTGAGCAGGAGGAATGAGAGGAGGAAACGCCAGAGCAGGGGGAATGAGAGGAGGAAACGTAGCAGAAGATATTCATCAAGGGGAAATTACTATTTCTAGTTTGTGAGTATGTCCTCAAAGATTAAACTATATATTTATATATATATATATAAGAGAGAGAGGAGAGAGAGAGAGAAGAGAGGAGAGAGAGAGAGAGAGAGAGAGAGAGAGAGAGAGAGGAGAGAGAGAGAGAGAGAGAGAGAGAGAGAGAGAGAGAGAGGAGAGAGAAGAGAGAGATGCACCTTCTCTCTGTTCAGAGTGTAAGGAGATGGTGAACGATGGAGAAATGAGAGGGGGGGGGAATGTGAAAGTCAGAGAAGAGAGAGGCGTTGTCAAAGCTGTGTGTGTTTGATTGATGTTTGTACGTTTCCAGATGGTTTTGAACGTTAAAGGCTAAAGGCGGGGTTGGCAGAGCGATCACATGACACATCACTTGAAGCGTTTGTAGACGTTTTCTGAGCCTCAAGATAATATAAAATCTCTTTTGATATTGTCCCTCTGTGTAAAGACCTCTCCTCCACCGATGCGTTAAAGTGATTTTTTTTATCTGCGTAACGTCTTAGCTTTAAAGGCAAACTCTTGATTTTAATATCATCGTTATAGTAGCTCGACTTAGAAACATGCATTATATAAACTAACTGCACGGTATATTAACATCACGTCGTCAACTGGGAACATGAATCCATCTTAACAAGTTATTAGTATTCTCTAAAATCAGATTTTCCTCAAACTGATAAGAAAAATGTAAAAATTAGCCAGCGTTTGCTTGGATACGATCACTTCCTTTTATGAATGTGTCATCATAGCAGTATATCATATATTTTTGTACATTGTATGGTTGAATCGTTGCCTGGTAGAGATTGGGAAATGTATTTCTTGTTTTTGTTGTTAACATTTTGTCGTTGTTTACGATGAAGTCGACAGTTCAGGGTTTCAACGGGACGGTGCAGTTCTTATCCATGCGGGACAAATTGTCTCAGTGTTACTTTATCTGTTGTATATCATTTCAAATATGCTGAGAAATTCATGAATATCATATCTTTAGTGAGAGGATGTCAGGTATTTTTTTGCTTAGTAAAGAGAAGAAAAGTTGTATCTGCTCTAATTCTAGCATCTCGAGTTCAATGTTCCCCGAGAAGTTGCAGCTTGCAGAGTCTCAGTTACACCATGAATGAAGACTCATCTGCAGATTCACTCCCATTATTTTTGCATAAACAGTATCTGAGAACCAGATCAAAAAACCCAAGACAGACTTCCCAAAGTGCCCAGACTTCTTCAGGCAAACAACAGTTGTCAAAAAACGTCATGCCAAAGTTATATGTCGTGGGCTATTAAATTGGCTGCAATGTGAGTTTGAAAAGCCTCACCCATTCATTAAAATAATACTATTGAATGGATATGTGGGAGATGTAGTTGAGTGAATCTGATCCTGAATCTGTCCCCAGCTGCAACTACCGGGTCAATAGTTAACTCATTAGCATAGCAAATGATCTGAGATCAGCCCAAAGCTTAGCTGGATGCAGGACTCAATCATCTGTCTGTGAATGACTCATCACTGCTACTTTTAATAAAGTATATTTCATAGATATAGCTTGATTAGCTCAGTTTAATAACTGTTATTATGAAACATGATGTTTGCACTTTGATCACTGTGTACCTGGTACTATAGCAAAAATGAATGGGCACAGAGAGTCTGTCGGTACAACTTGATCATCAGAGGTATTTTCCCCCAATGTTTAGTTTGTGAAATGTTGTATTCAAGAATAACTGCGTGTGAAACTGTCAAAAGTCCCTCCTGGCCGGTGGTTAAAGTCACCATCAAGTCTTAAAATCCTGTCACTTTGCTTTGGTTTTTCAACCTGGACCCTGTTTTCCCATGTTTGTGTGTCTTCAGGGGCTGATGGGAACAACAATCTTTGACATTTGTTTAGTATTAAGCGAGACCGTAAACAACAACAACAACAGCAAAGTGAGTTATTGGGCAATTATGTTCAATTTCCATCCACTAAAAGTTCTGTTTAACCTGACACAGCCCTGAAATCTCTTTTGCTAACAGTGCTGTTTTTTTGCCGTTGACAGGCTCAGATTCATAGGTGTCTGACAACATTATGGAAAGTATCCCTACAGAGATAGAGCTTTTAGTTAAAGAGTAAGATCCTTTTAGTTTAACATGAAACAGCCCCAAAGTCACCATCACCAAACCCACCAGACTCCATGTTAATAAACAGTCATTTTATTGTCTTAAAGCACAATTCATTCAAAGACGACAGAAACAAAAATAACCCTATCAAAAGCCGTCTTGGTTCATCTTTCCACTGTTCCAACAATCACCACTCTGGTTTTGGTGAAAATAAACTATTAATTTACCCAGTTTCATGTGGAGATATGCTGCTCTATGCACGCTAAAAGTAGTGATTATTTACATGGAGTCCGGTGGAGATATGCTGCTCTATACATGCTAAAAGTAGTGGTTATTTACATGGAGTCTGGTGGAGATATGCTGGCTCTATACATGCTAAAAGTAGTGATTATTTACATGGAGTCTGGTTGGTTTGGTGATAGCGATCTTTTAGTGGATGCAAACTGACAAAGGACATTTGCCCTGTACGGTTACGTTTCAGCCCAGCTCACGGCTGCCGGTTACAGCGTTCCAGCTCACTGTTGGACCAATTTCAAAGATCTTTGTTCACATTAGTCACTTAGACACCAATGCATGGAGAAAATAGTCCTGGGGCCTCATTTATAAAACCTGTGAACTTGGGTGAGTGAACTTCATTCCTCTCAAAAAAACCAGTGAATAGGGTTCCAACAGACCCGAACACCTCACAAGGGTTAATTAGACCCTGATGGAGCCAGTATCGGTTTATTGGACTTAATTAACCTCGTCATCGGGACAATTAATAAACAGCCCTACAGTCCCAGATGGCCTGTGGATTCCAACCAATCAACAGCCTGGCAGATTTAGCAAGAAAACCTCCATCTCACAATCACTGAATCGGGTTTTTCCCCTATTTCTCCGTTTCATGATTGGTCATCGAGGGCTCCTTAACAAGGCTGGAATAGTCATTGATTGATTGATTGATAAGGACCTTATTAGGACAAATATGGGACGGCCTTGGGAGGAGCGTGAGACTCGTGCACATCCGTATGTATGACGAGAAGAGTCTGTACTGGTGCTATGACTCCAATAGAATCCATGCAGAGTTTTATTAATGAGGCCCCAGGTTGGAAAAAAGAAAAATGACCCTTTAAAGACAAGAGGAGAAATCAGTCTTACTTCAGGATGCTGGACACAAAAAAATCACTTGAAATATAATGAAGTGATGGACTTTTTCAAGGGGACTTTTTCAGTTTCCCAGCTGAATTCGGCAGAACAGACGAACAGAAACCAGCCGAGCTTTTGACGATGTTTCCTCGCGTCTGTGCTGCAGCGTTGTGCGTCTTTGTGCCAGTTGTCGAGACACCGCGTCTGTGTTCGACTGCGTGAAAATCAGCGTTGTTTCTCTCACACACACACACACACACACGGAGGAGTTTAACCACTAACGGCGCTCACGGGGTTCTGCTCAAGTTTCACTTTGACTTAAGAACCCACCATTTCCTGTTGAGTTCTGATGGTTCCACATGTGCAGAACCCCGAAAGTTAACCTTTTTCCACCGTTTACACCATGCGAACGGCTTTAAAGGTTAAAGCACTATGAGTCCTGCGAGATTTCAATTTTTTTTAGTCTCAAATCCATCATAGGTATCTCTCCTTGATCACCCCCCCCCCCACAAAAAAAAATCTGCAATACAGTCTACATAGCGGAGTTAGACAGATTGTAAATTGAAGGTTCAGGGTTGATGAAATGATTCTAGGGCTAACGTGTTAGGAAAAT
Source organism: Etheostoma spectabile (assembly GCF_008692095.1). Classification (NCBI taxonomy): domain Eukaryota; kingdom Metazoa; phylum Chordata; class Actinopteri; order Perciformes; family Percidae; genus Etheostoma; species Etheostoma spectabile. Next base: position 24,390,226 of record NC_045744.1, read on the forward strand.
CCTTCCGTTCACGTTACTTTGCTGTTAATATTTCTAACAACTTCAAAAAAAAAAAAAAAAGCCAAAATGGGCGCCAGGTTAGATCACCTGGTAACCTGGCTAAAATGCCCAAACAATAATCTTTAAATAAATGAATATGTGGAACCAACAGAAATGAAATATGTATTTAAAAGATTTCCTCCAGTGGCAGCAGAGCCTCAGCCATTCATCACAAAGCCTCTACTTAATAATGTGTGTTGAGATTGATGTTCCAGACATAAATAAATTGTTTCTATCAATACCGACGAGCTGTGGTGTCTTTATTACAGTTTTATTTATTTTTTTAAAGAAAGATGCAACACATGGATGTCTGCTTTAATTTATAGTTTTTCTTTAATGTGATCTGGAGAAGTTGTTTCATGTCAAAAATCTGTAAAAATAAATGACGTTATTTTTTTGTACAAATTACAACTTCTGTTATTAGGAACAAAAGCATCTGTTAATGCTCTTTAAACAAGTATTCACAAGTCACCATTATTACTGGAATGCAGGACTTTCTCCTTTTAGGGTTTCCCCCCCCCGAAACGTGGTTTAGCCGGGTGGCCGGGTCTTTTATTTCCACGAGGGGGGGGGGGGCAGATTTGGGCTCTACATTAAGTCAGTGCTAAAAACTCTAATTGGAGATTTAAAAATGTAATTATGTCCAAGTTTCCGAGCTGCTCTCCTGAGACTAGTTTACAGATGTCTTAAAGAAATCATTACAAATAATCCTTAGACCAGATGGGGGGGGGGGGGGCACCAGGCTCGTGGTGCACTGGGGGTAACCCGGCTTTTAGTTTCCCTCTTCCTCCTCCCCTCCCCCCTCTTCCTCTTCTTCCTCTCCCCCCTCCTCCTCCTCCTCCTCCTCCTCTTCTTCCTCCTCCTCTTTCGCCCCGGTCCCCCCCGGTCCCGTCCCTCCCAGTCCTGTCCCCCCCGGTCTCCCAGCTGGTCTTTGGCCCTGGATCGGCCCTGCACTCGGCCTGTGGTTGTGGGTTTGAATCCCGCCGTGTGTCCCTCTGGGCGGCTCTCTGCTCTCCTCGCTGGAGAGAGGAGGAAGAGGAGGAGGAGGAGGGGGGGTGGAGCTGCTGGACCATCCAGCCAGAGGGTTCTTGGGGGTCTCTTTGTCCTGCAGGTCAGAGCCTTCATCACTGCAGACAGAACTAAAAATATAGTGTTTTTATATATGACAGTATATATGTTATATTACTGAGAAACTGAATATCTAAGACATTGTTTTTCAGTTGTTTCACTTTTTTTCTTAAGTCTATGATTCCCATGTGTTCATGTCTTTAGTTCTGATGGCTTCAGTGAGAATCTACATGGATGTCATGAAAATAAGGAAATTCATTGAAGAGAATGTGTGTGTGTGTGTGTGGTGTGTGTGTGGTTGTGTGTGTGTGTGTGTGTGTGTGTGTGTGTGTGTGTGTGTGTGTGTGTGTACAAACATGTAATCTAAGGCATCTTTTTGCCTGTTTGACAATCCCAAGTTCCTCAAAAATGTGATTCCACAGCAGAAAATTAATAATATTTACAGAAACGACAGGTTCCACTCCCCTTATTTTTACGTTCTCGGGCCCTGATGAAGTTTTGTAGATATTGACAAAGTGACCAATATTATTATTATTTATAAAATGCAGTGATGTGTTCGAGTTCCTGCTCCTCTCACCTGTCTTGCTCCCGGCGTGGCGGCGGTGTGTTCGTGTCCCGTGACGTGTCCAGTGAGCTGCCGGTCTTCCCGCTCGAGTGTCCCCCCTGCGGCTCCTCGCTGGACTGGGGGGAAAGCCGTGGTTTGGGGGGCCTGCTGGCCCGGCGGCAGGGGGGCGCGGGGCCGCGGCACTGCAGCGACGGCAGGCTGTGGTTGAAGGGGGCCGCCGCCATGCACTCTGCCGTCGCCTTGTCACACACACACTGCAGCCTATCACAGACGGACACACCCTGACCTGAGGGACACACGGGACAGGAAGCATCAACAAGTGGAAGGATTCTGGATCTTTTCAAAATAAAAGGTGAGTTTGGCCTTTATTCTACTCTTTGTTGAAGCACGTCAGCCAAGTCCTGTCAACTACGGCGCAGATTACAAAACTTCTAATTAATCTTGAAATAAATAAATAAATAAATAGACTCAAATCTTGTGGACTTTATGAGGTTTTTTAACATGATATGCCCCCCCCCCCCCCCCACCTGCCTATGGCCCCCCCCAGTGGCTAGTAATGGTGGTAGGTGTAAACCGAGCCCTGGGTATCCTGCTCTGCCTTAGACTTCAGATACAGTATTAGGGGACCACTAAGGACTATATAAAGAGACTTCAGATACAGTATTAGGGGACCACTAAGGACTATATAAAGAGACTTCAGATACAGTATTAGGGACCACTAAGGTCTATATAAAGAGACTTCAGATACAGTATTAGGGACCACTAGGTCTATATAAAGAGACTTCAGATACAGTATTAGGACCACTAAGGTCTATATAAAAGAGACTTCAGATACAGTATTAGGGACCACTAAGGTCTATATAAAAAAACTTCAGATACAGTATTAGGGGACCACTAAGGTCTATATAAAAGAGACTTCAGATACAGTATTAGGGACCACTAAGGTCTATAAAGAGACTTCAGATACAGTATTAGGGGACCACTAAGGTCTATAAAAGAGACTTCAGATACAGTATTAGGGGACCACTAAGGACTATATAAAGAGACTTCAGATACAGTATTAGGGGACCACTAAGGTCTATATAAAAGAATCCAAAGAGCACCATGTCATAGGACCTTTAAAGGTCCCATATTTTGCTCATTAAAGGTTCATACGTGTATTTTGGATGTTCTACTAGAACATATTTACATGCTTTAATGATCTTAAAGCAATTCTTTAGTTTCAGCGCCTGTGTCTTTAAGACCTCTTCCCGAATAAACTCTGTCCCAACTGAACAGAAGTCCTGACGGCCTTCTGTTCCTCAATGCGGGCTGTGTGGATTAAGCGTTTGATTAAGCGTTTTCATACTTTCACAGTATTTTTTTACCACCTCAATCTGCTTGATAATAATAATTTACAGAACGGGACCTTTAAATCTTCAACACTCAGCGGGGGCATGTGCAGGTTGATCTGGTCCGAGATTCCCTGTAGATCTTAGTGAATGAACTCCTTATTTTCGGGAAGCTAACATGAGATCCTCAGACCAGATTTGATGTCAGATTCAGGGAAAAGGAGCTGTTGTTGTGACGTCCCTGTGTCTTCCTGTGCTGTAACCTGATTGGCTGTAGCCAACAACAACGTGGCATACTCACATCGAGGCTTCCCGTGGTCGCAGGAGACGTGGGCGCTGAGCCTCCTCCCGGACCGGCAGCCCATGGAGCCCAGCTGCTTCAGGCAGCAGCGGTGGAAGAAGCAGCACCTGAGGACGAGGACGGAGAGTGGTCAACACCTGAGGACGAGGACGGAGAGTGGTCAACACCTGAGGACGAGGACGGTCAGGTACATGTCATCAGCTTCAAATCAGCTTAATATAACAGCAGTCTAAGCATGGTCAGACCTTCTTCTACAGTGCTGTGGAGGAAGGTCTGACATTTCTTTAACCCTCATGTTGTCCCCATGTTGTCCCCATGTTGTCCCCATGTTGTCCCCATGTTGTCCCCATGTTGTCCTATATCAATGTTCTTTTTAATTCCCCAAAATAACATGATTGATTCCAACGCTCTTTGCCAAGTACAAATCTCTACTTTCATTAATTTTGGGTCTTATTCTATTTTATAGCATTGTAAAACAAAGTGAAGTGTTGTTGAAATAGTGTTGAGTAAAAGTTGACATATTCCAGTCTGTGATTATCATCAACATCCATTCCTTTAATTTTAGTCTCAATAATTCCTAATTTCTGCTTTTCTAACTCAAACATTAGGTCTAATTTCCTATAAATGAGGTTTATTGACCATAAACTCCAAAAATAACTGTAAAACTGAAGTTAATAAGTTAGTGTTACGTAGTGTTGAAAACGTGAAATAAAAGTGAGAAAAGTGTTGATTTTCAATTTTGACGGGAAGACAACACGAGGGTTAAATTCGAATCTTTTTAAGACCCCTGTAGTAAAATGTCCCCCCTGCTTCTCCTAGTCTGCAGACCTGTCCAGCTGGTCCTGGGGCTGTCCCCCTCCCTCCTGTCCACAGTAGCAGCCGTACATCTCGTACTCATGGGGGCAGCGGCCCGTCAGGCAGCGCAGCATCTCCCCCAGACCCGCCACCTCCCGCCGGGCTCGCCCGTCGCCGCCGAACACCGTGAAGGGACGGCTGCATTCTGGGGACGATTTAAAATACTCAACAAAGGGACATGGACATGGTAAAAATGCAGTTAAGATGCGTTAATTAAAGGGCTACAGACGGATGCTTACGTCAGGTCTGCAAATCTCAAATTAAAGTGACATTTTAGAGAAAAGGCCATTTATTTATATAGCAGAATTTAGAAACTATTTATTTAGAATTTAGAAACTATTGAAAGATTTAAAAAGTTCCTGAAGCATAGACATGAAGGAAAGACCATGATGGGATGCATCAGCAAACAGAAACTTGTAACCCTTTATTTAAAAGAAAGGGCTGTATTTATTTTAAGAACAGACACTTCAGGGTTGAGGAAGATGAATTTGCTGCAATAGAACTAAAAGCTCAAAGAACGGGGGGGTGATGTGTCATCTGGGGACAGACATGCAAAACCCAAACCATCACTAACAGGGACGTTGTAGAGCGTCTCGGTGGACAGACTATGCAACACCATCACTAACAGGGGACGTGTAGAGGTTCCTCTGGTGGACAGACTATGCAACGCACACTAACCGGGACGTAGGTAGAGCGTCCTCTGGTGGAAAGGACTATGAAAACCTCACTACGGGACGTGTAGAGCGTCTTGGTGAGAATAGCAGACGCCATTAACAACAGGGACGTGTAGAGCGTCATCTGGTGGACAGACTGCAACGCCACACTAACAGGGACTTGTAGAGGTTCCTCGGGGGCAGGAATATGCACTCCATCACTAAAGGGACGTTGTAGAGGCGTCCTTGGTGGACAGACTATGCAACGCCATCACTAACAGGGAGGTGGAGAGCGTCCTTGGTGGACAGACTATGCAACGCGATCACTAAACGGGCGTTGTAGAGAGTCTCTTGGGAAAGACTATGCAACGCCATCCACTAAACCGGGGGACGTTGAGAGGTCCTCTGGTGACAGACTATGCAACGCCATCACAACGGGGACGTTGTAGAGCGTCCTCTGGGGGACAGACTATGCAACGCCAGCACTAACGGGGACGTGTAGAGCGTCCTCTGGTGGAAGACTATGCAACGCCATCATTAACGGGGGACGTTGTAGACGTCCTATGGTGGACAGACTATGCAACGCCATCACTAACCGGGGACGTTGTAGAGCGTCCTCTGGGGGACAGACTATGCCCCCCCCCCCACAACGCCATCACTAACGGGGACGTTGTAGCGCGGGCCTCTGGTGGAAAGACTAGCAACGCCATCACTAACGGGGACGTGTAGAGCGGCCTCTGGGGAAGACTATGCAACGCCATCACTAACGGGGACGTGTAGAGAGTCCTCTGGGGACAGACTATGCAACGCCATCACTAACGGGGACGTTGTTAGAGCGTACTTGGTGGACAGACTATGCAACGCCATCACTAACCGGGGACGTGTAGAGCGTCCGATGGTGGGACAGACTATGCAACGCCCATCATAACGGGACGTTGTAGTGCGTCCTCTGGTGGACAGACTATGAAACGCAAACACTAACAGGGGCGTTGTAGAGCGTCCCTCTGGTGACAGGACTATGCAATGCCATCATAACAGGGACGTTGTAGAGAGTATGGGGGGACAGACTATGCAACGCCTCCCTAAAAAGGGACGTTTGTAGTGCGTCTCTGGTGACAGACTATGCAACGACATCACTAACAGGACGTTGTAGAGCGTCCTCGGTGACAGACTATGGCAAAGCCATCACTAACAGGGACGTTTAGAGGTCTCTGTGGACAGCCTATGCAACGCCATCCGCTAACAGGACGGTGTTAGAGCGTTTTCCCCTCTGGGGGGTTGGGGGGACAGACTATGCAACGCCACACTAACAGGGACGTTGTCCGAGGCCTCTGGTGGACAGATTTGCAACGCCATCACTAACGGGACGTTGTAGAGGTCCTATGGTGGACAGACTATGCAACGCACAATAACAGGACGTGTACGAGCGTCCTCGGGTGGAACGACTATGCAACGCCATCACTAACAGGGACGTTGTAGAGCGTCCTCTGGTGGAAAGACTATCACGCCATCCCTACAGGGACGTGTAGAGGTCCTCTGGGGACGACTATGCACGAACCACTAACAGGCGTTGTAGGCGTCCTCTGTGGCAGACTATGCAACGCCATCACTAACAGGGACGTTGTAGAGCGTCTCTGGTGGCCAGATATGCAACGCCATCACTAACAGGGACGTGTAGAGCGTACTTGGTGGACAACTATGCCCCAGTGGAGTTGATCAGTTTTACCGTGCTGTTGGCTGTAGTGTGGATGTCGGTCAACCCACAGACCTTTTTTTTTCCCCAGCAGGGACCCAGGCGAAAGACAGGCCCGTCTATCTGAGCCCAGTCCCAGTCTGCAGCAGGACAAACCGCACATTTAGGTTTACCTTTGGGGTCGCTAAAATGCAGAAAATGGGGAAAACAATGTGGATCAGAGTTTCCAAAAAAGCCAGAGACGCGTCTCCCATGTCTCGTTTGTCCACAACTCAAATATTCGTTTCCTGTCCCAGAAGATATCAATATATATTATATAGCCCCTTAGATATACTATCACATTTAACAAGCTGGAATCAGAGATAAATATGAAGAAAATATCAACAGATAGTCAATTATCAAATACTGAATTAAGTAATGTTGACAATAATCGATTAATCTTTGCAGATCTTGTAGGCACATTGAGCCCAGTGCGGTCTTATGTATATATATGTTTTGTGTACAAAATATCATGGGGGTAACGGAGAGTTAGAGTAAATAACCTCAGGTTATGTTCACACTTGGCATCTGTTTTAGCGCCAAGAGCATCTTGTTCTATGACAACACTATGCTACAGTATCCTGGCGAGCTATGTGAGCGGTGCTAAGCTAGATAAACAAGTGGTGGAGCAAACCTAGAGAAAGAAAAGAGAGAGAGAGAGAGAGAGAGAGAGAGGAGAGCTGCTACGGTTGAATAAACAAAGTGGGGAGCGAGCTAGAGAAAGGCAACAGAGAGAGAGAGTGAGAGAGATGAGAGCGAGAGAGAGAGATGCTAAAGCTAGATAAACAAAGGGGGAGGAGCTAGAGAAAGAACAGAGAGAGAGGAGAGAGAGAGAGGAGAGATGCTCACGTAGATAAAACAAAGTGGTGGAGCGCGCTAGAGAAAGAAATCAGGAGCAGAGAAAGGGGAGGGAGAGAGCTGCTAACGCAGATAAACAAGTGGTGGAGGACGAGCTAGAGAAAGAACCGAGAGAGAGAGAGAAGAGAGAGAGAGAGAGCGAGAGCTGCTAAGTAGATAAACAAAGTGGTGGAGCGAGTAGAGAAGAACAGAGAGAGACGAGAGAAAGAGAGAGAGAGAGAAGAGAGATGCAACGTTAGTATAAAACAAAGTTGGGGAGCGAGCTAGAGAAAGAACAGAGAGAGAAGAGAGAGGGAGAGAGAGAGAGGAGAGAGGGCTAACGCTTAGATAAACCAAGTGGTGGACGAAGCTAGAGAAAGAACAGAGAGAGAGAGAGAGGAGGTGCTAACGCTAGATAAACAAAGTGGTGGAGCGAGCTAGGAGAAGAACAGAAGAGAGAAGAGAAAGAGAGAGAGAGAGGCGAGAGCGCTGCTAACGTTAGATAAACAAAGTGTGGAGCGAGTAGAGAAAGAACAGAGAGAGAGAGAAAGAGAGAGGAGAGCAGAGAGAGTGCTAACGTTAGATTAAACAAGTGGGGAGCGAGTAGAGACAAGAACGAGAGAGAGAGAGAGAGATGAGAAGAGAGGAGAGAGAGAGAGAGCGAGGGAGAGCTGCACGTTAGAACACAAAGTGGTGGAGGAGTAGAGAAGAAAAGAGAGCGAGAGAGAGAGTAGGTGTAACGTTAGATAAAAACAAATGGTGGAGCGAGCTAGAGAAATAAGCAGAGAGAGGGAGAGAGAGAGAGAGAGAGAGAGAGAGAGAGTGCTAAACGTTAAAATAAACAAAGTGGTTGGGAGCGAGCTAGAGAAGAACCGAGCGAGAGAGAGAGAGAGAGAGAGAGAGAGAGAGAGGTGCTAACGTAGATAAACAACGTGGGTGGAGCGAGCTAGAGAGAGAACCGAAAGAGAGAGAGAGAGGAGAGAGAGAGAGGAGAGGAGAGGTGCGAACGCTAGCTAAACAAAGTGGTGGAGCAGCTAGAGAGAGAGAGAGGAGAGAGAGAGATAGAGAGAGAGAGGTGCTAACGCTAGTTAAATAAAGTGGGTTGGAGCGAGATAGGAAAAAAGAAACAGAGAGAGAGGAGAGAGAGAGAGCTGCTAACGAAGATAAACAAATGGTGGAGCGAGCTAGAGAACGAAAAGAGAGAGAGAGAGAAAGAGAATGAGAGAGAGAGAGGAGAGCTGCTAGTGGATAATAAAAAGGGTGGAGCGAGCTAGAGAAAGAACAGAGAGAGAGAGAGAAAGAGAGACCGAGAGAGAGAGCGAGAGATGCTAACGTTAGATAAACAAAGTGGTGGAGCGAGCTAGAGAAAGACAGAGAGAGAGAGAGAGAGAGAGAGAGAGAGAGAGAGAGAGCTGCTAACGTAGATAAACAAGTGGTGAGCGAGCTAGAGAAAGAACCAGAGAGAGAGAGAGAGAGAGGTGCTAAGTTAGAATAAACAAAGGGTGGAGCAGGTGAGAGAAAGACAGAGAGGAGAGGGAGAGAGGAGAGAGAGAGAGAGGAGGGGCTAACGTTAGATAAACAAAGTGGTGGAGAGAGCTAGGAAAGAACAGAGAGAGAGGAGAGAGAGAGAGAGAGGAGAGAGGTGTAACGTTAGCTAAAACTAAAAGTGGGGAGCGCGCTAGAGAAAGACCAGATGAGAGAGAGAGATGAGAGAGAGAGAGCGAGCGAGGTGCTAACGTTAGATAAACAAAGTGGTGGAGAGAGCTAGAGATGGGAACAGAAGAGAAGAGAGAGAGAGAGAGAGAGAGAGAGAGAGAGAGAGAGAGAGAGGCTAACGCTAGATATAAACAAAGTGGGGAGCACGCTCGAGAGAGTAGAGAGAGAGAGAGATAGGGGATGAAGAGAGAGAGAGGTGGCTAACGCTGATAAAAAAGTGGTGGACGAGCTAGAAAGAACAGAGAGAGAGAGAGAGAGCTGCTAACGCTAGATAAACAAAGTGGTGGCGGAGCTAGGAAAGAAAGAGAGAGAGAGAGAAAGATGAGAGAGAGAGAGGAGAGCTGCCTACGTTAGATAAAAACAACGTGTGGGCGAGAGAGAAGAAACAGAGAGAGAGAGAGAAAGAGAGAGACGAGAGGAGAGCTGGTACACGTTAGATAAACAAAGTGGGGAGCGAGCTAGAGAAAGAAACAGAGAGAGAGAGAGAGAGAGAGAGGAGAGAGAGAGCGAGAGAGCTGTAAGTTAGATAAACAAAGTGGTGGAGCGAGTAGAGAAAGAACAGATGAGAGAGAGAGAGAGAGGTGCTAACGTTTAGATAAACAAAGTGGTGGAGCGAGCTAGAGAAAGAACAGAGAGAGAGAGAGAGAGAGAGAGAGAGGAGAGAGAGAGAGAGCGAGAGGGGCTAACGTTAGATAAAACAAAGTGGTGGAGCGGAGCTAGAGAAAGAACCGAGAGAGAGAGAGAGAGAGAGCGAGGAGAGAGGTGCTGAGTTAGATAAAAAAAGTGGTGGAGCGAGCAGAGAGGAACAGAAAGAGAGAGAGAGAGAGAGAGAGCGAGAGAGAGAGAGAGGGCTAACGCTAGCATAACAAAGTCGGTGGAGCAAGCTAGAGAGAGAGAGGAGAGAGAGAGAGAAGAAGAGGTGCTAAGCTATGATAAACAAAGGGTGGAGCGAGTAGAGAGAGAGAGAGAAGGAGAGAGCGAGAGAGAGAGAGAGAGAGGTGATAACGTTAGATAAACAAAGGGGTGGAGCGAGCTAGAGAAAGAACGAAAAAAGAGAGAGAGAGAGAGAGAGAGGAGAAGAGGAGGTGCTAATTTAGATAACAAGTGGTGGAGGAGTGGAGAGAGAAACAGAAGAGAGAGAGAGAGAGAAAGGGGAGAGAGAGGGTGCTAACGCTAGATAACAAGGGGTGGAGGAAGCTAGAGAGAGAGGGAGGAGAGAGCGAAGGGGAGAGAGAGGTGCTAACGCTAGATAAACAAAGTGGTTGGAGCGAGCTAAGAGAGAGAGAGAGAAAGAGAGGGTGAGAGAGAGAGAGAGAGAAGAGAGGAGGTGCTAACGTTAGATAAACAAAAATAGGAAACACCAGTGCCAACGTTTGACCTCCAACAACAACAAAGCCTGAAGCAAAGACAGAAACCATCAGACCCATCAGACCTTCATCAGCTCCTTAGTGGACGGTTCTGCTCTAATTACCCACTTCACTCCCAGAGACTGGGAAGATTTATTTCTGGTTAATGTCCATCATGGGCTGGTGTTTTCTTCTTCTGTCATTACAGGTCATTGGTTCTTTCATTTTACTTCTATAACCCTATTACATAGAATTAACTTGACTGGATCCATGAGAGTAACCTGCCTAATTTATTCATTTTATTTAGATTTCATTTAACCCGGGCTAAAGAGCGACGAGGCCAAATGAGGAGAAAAAGAAGAAGAAAAGAGAAGGTAAGAAAGGTTTTCTATGTTTTAACTTCATTGACTACGTTTACATGCACATGATATTCCATTTTTTGCCCTTATTAACGGTGGAAAAACACAACAATAAGAAAACGCACACAAATAGAGCACAACACGCACCAATAAGAACACACACACACACACACACAACACAAAAAAGAGCACAACACGCATCATAAGAACCACACACACACACCACAACACACAACAAATAGAGCACAACACGCACAATTTGAACACACACACACCCACACACACACAAATAGAGCACAACATGCACCAATAAGAACACACACACACCCCACACACCACACACACAAATAGAGCCACAAACACGCATCAATTAGAAACCACCCACACACCAACAAATAGAGCAAAAACACGCGACAATAAGAACACACACACAAATAGAGCAAACACGCACCAATAAACACAACACACACACAAATAAAGCACAACACGCATCAATTAGAACACCACCACAAACAAATAGAGCACAACAACCCCATCAATTAGAACACACACACACACACAAATAGAGCACAACACGCAACAATAAGAACACACACACAAATAGAACACAACACGCAACAATAAGGACACACACACAAATACAACACAACACGCAATAATAAGAAAACACACACAAATAGACGACAACACGCAACAATAAGAAAATAATGCTGTTATCTTATTGTTGCGTGTTGTGGCCTCTCAGGGCCACCGTACTTATTCTAGATAAGTTCGGCTAAGTTTTACAGAAAGTTCAGTAAGGTTCAGCAGAGAGAGCCAATAACAAACAGCCTGGATGCAGCTGAACTTAGCCCCGCCCACAATATTTGAGGTGGGGGAGTTCGGTCTGGACTTGATCCGTTGTGGAGCAACTATGCTCCAACCAGAGCTGTTCTGACCAAATTCTGGATATTCAGAATTTGGCATTTTCCGATTAAGACTTGTTGGAAATGATGGTTTTATTATTCCAGTTCTTTGGACATGTACACAGCGCATTCAGAAACTGCTGGTATCAAAACCAACACATCCAACAAGTCTTAATAGGAAAATACCAAATCCTGAATATCCAAACGGAATATGTTGCCTACATGACCCGAATCAAATTCTGAATATTGTCAGATTTGGAATAATAAAGGATTTGTATGTGAATGTCCTCAGTGTGAGCCGACTCTACCGTCTGCCTTCTCCTCCTCCTCCTCACGCGGAGCTTCCTCTGCTGATTGGGTCGTTCCCTGACGCTGCTCCTCAGAATCAGCCTTGGGGGGCGTGTTGGAGGTGCTGGTCTCCGATGTGGGTCGGCTGGAGGCGCCGGTCTCCGATGTGGGTCGGCTGGAGGCCCTTGTCTCCGATGTGGGTCGGCTGGAGGCGCCGGTCTCCGATGTGGGTCGGCTGGAGGCCCTTGTCTCCGATGTGGGTCGGCTGGAGGCGCCGGTCTCCGATGTGGGTCGGCTGGAGGCGCCGGTCTCCGATGTGGGTCGGCTGGAGGCCCTGGTCTCCGATGTGGGTCGGCTGGAGGCGCCGGTCTCCGATGTGGGTCGGCTGGAGGCGCCGGTCTCCGATGTGGGTCGGCTGGAGGCGCCGGTCTCCGATGTGTTTTGGCTGGAGGCGCCGGTCTCCGATGTGGTTCGGCTGGAGGTGCTGGTCTCCGATGTGGGACGGCTGGAGGCGCTGGTCACGATGTGGGTCGGCTGGAGGCCCTGGTCTCCGATGTGGGTCGGCTGGAGGCCCTGGTCTCCGATGTGGGTCGGCTGGAGGCCCTGGTCTCCGATGTGGGTCGGCTGGAGGCCCTGGTCTCCAATGTGGGTCGGCTGGAGGCCCTGGTCTCCGATGTGGTTCGGCTGGAGGCGCTGGTCTCCAATGTGGTTCGGCTGGAGAACCTGGTCTCCGATGTGGGTCGGCTGGAGGCCCTGGTCTCCAATGTGGTTCGGCTGGAGGCGCCGGTCTCCGATGTGGGTCTGACCGAGGGGACGCGGCTTCGTTCCCGTGACGTCAGAGAGACGCTTCTCGTGGACGTCCCTGGCGGTGTTGTGGACTGGTGAGTGTCCCGTCCTGCAGGGTAGAGGATCCAGTTCAGTCATTACTAACAGGACCGTAGTGGATGCTAGTTTTCAAGACAGAGTAGTCCTAGAGACACACATGTTGGGGGTTGCTGGTTCGAATCCCTTCTCGAGCATGTTGTCTAAAACAAAGTTCAGTGAGGAGAAACCTCGGACTGTGTGATATTAATAGGATTAAAAAATAATTATCCTACATTTTTTATTTGAATCCAGACAAATGTATTTGTTTTTGGTGTCGCTGAACTGGATTTAAGATATAATTCCTAAACATTAGGGTTGGGTACCGAGACCCGGTGCTAATGCGGCACCGGTGCCTAAACCACCGGTATCTGCTGGATGCAGATTTTGGTGCCGATTAACACTCGAGATGGTCTGATACCGCCTTAAAACGCTGGTATCGGGAAGTACTGGAGTTTATATATATCTGATACCACGTAATAAAACCCTGAAGAAAATCTACGTTAAAGTAGTTTATTTTATGTTATTCTCCGTTATAACTGACTGTCAAACTGGATGATAGTGACTGTGGGGTTCATTGTGTGAGAGTTGAACCTGAGCCAGACCGACAACAAAGATAGAAATCAGATCCCATCCATACAGGGAGAGTAGTATACAGCTGTTAAAACATGATCAAATATACTTTATATATATATATATAGTACTCGGTATCGGCCGATTCGCATGTTCTGGTATCAGAATCGGTATCGGGAAGGCAAAAAATGGTATCGGACCATGTCTAGTTAACACTTCACTTGACAGCAGGTACCGTTAGCGTTAGCCTACGTTAGCTAGCATCTGGACTAACAGCTAACGGTGTAAGGGGCGTCTGTATTTAAACGGTGCGTTCACTTGAAACCAGTAAGCCTCATGGTGCATTCAAAGTTATTGTAAAATACCCTATTGCCTATTCCCCTGTTTTTTTTCCAAGTATCAATTCAGGCAATGTTTTAAAAGCATTGTTTTAGCACCGATATCGGAAAAACCTAAACGCTACCCAACCCTACTAAACATAGAGCCTTCTTTTAAGAGAATGACGGGAGGAAAGAAAGAAACGGGTCTTAGGAATGATCATTCATGTTGTCCTCATGTTGTCCTCATGTTGTCCTCATGTTGTCCTCATGTTGTCCTCATGTTGTCCTCATGTTGTCCTATATCACTGTTCTTTTTAACTCCCCAAAATAACATGATTGATTCCACCCAACGCTCTTTGCCAAGTACAAATCCCAAATCCCCAAATAACTGTAAAACTAAAGTTAATGAGTTAGTGTTATGTAGTGTTAAATGTCCAAAAAGGGACAAAAACATAAGAAAAAGTAAAAAACATCCATAAAAAACGTCAACAAAAGTGTTGTTTTTTAATTTTGACGGGAAGGTCAAGGTTAAAGGGTATTTCTGTAGCACATTTACAATTAGTCACTACTGCCCCAAAGTGCTGCACAAATATAGATAACAACATAAGATAAAAGCATAATAAATAACCGGAAAAACCCATAATAAACAGAATATGCCAAAAACAACACGAGGGATACGTGACTGAGGGAATGAAATCAGGCTCATGTGCAGATTTCATTAACACTTTCTGCAACAGATGCAAATTTCAAAGACGGTGTAAGCGACTAATTGCCTCCGCTCAGCCAACGTGTGAATGCTAAGCTAACGCGCTTCCAGAGACTGTGTTCATGCTGCTGCCTCACCTTGGCTCAGCGGGCCCAGAGGAGGACCAGCAGGGGGGTGCAGACCCGAGTCCTCCTCCCGTGGATCTGGAGTCGTGGGTGAGACGGCGGCCCTGTCCTCTGGGTTGCCTTGTGGTCGGGGGCTTCTTGTGGAGGACGTTTTGGTCACCTTGGTAACCATTTCTGGGCCTGTGGATGTTGTCACAAACAGATTGCAAAGTGAGGGGAGCCGTCGACATAATATACTGGGACGTTTTGGATAAACTACACCAGGACGTTTCATGACTTTTCTTTCCCGACACAAAACTACTTTTTTTACTTTTTTACTCTGACGTTTTTTTGACTTTTTTGTCCATACTATACTATGACTTATTGACTTTTTTGTCCATACTATACGATAACTTTGACTTTTTTTGTCCATACTATACTATGGCAGGCAAGGCAAGGCAGCTTTATCTGTAGAGCACATTTCAGCAACAGGGCAATTCAAAGTGCTTTACACAAAATCATTAAAACAGATAAAACACAAGTACAAACAGTTAAAAGTCATAAGCATTAAAAACCGTTAAAACACATGAATAGACAAGTTAAAAAATAGACACATAAAACACAAGAATAAAAGTTACAGTGCAGCATAAGAAATTTAAAGAAATGAGCATTCATTTAAAGAAAGGCAGCATCAAGAAGAAAGGTCTTCAGCCTTGATTTAAAGAACTGAGAGTAGCAGCGGATCTACAGGTTTCTGGGAGTTTATTCCAGATATGAGGAGCATAGAAACTGAAAGCTGCTTCACCTTGTTTAGTTCTGACTCTGGGGACAGAAAGTAGACCTGTCCCAGATGACCTGAGAGGTCTGGGGGGGTCATAGTGTAGTAGTAGACCTGTCCCAGATGACCTGAGAGGTCTGGGGGGGTCATAGTGTAGTAGTAGACCTGTCCCAGATGACCTGAGAGGTCTGGGGGGGTCATAGTGTAGTAGCAGATCAGAAATGTGTTTTGGACCTAAACCGTTTAGTGATTTATAAACCAGCAAGAGTACTTTGAAATCAATTCTTTGAGACACAGGAAGCCTATGTACTATGACTAATACTATGACTTATTGACTTTTTTGTCCATACTATACTATGTCTTTTTAACTTTTTTGTCCATACTATACTATGTCTTTTTGACTTTTTTTGTCCATACTATGCTATGTCTTTTTGACTTTTTTTGTCCATACTATACTATGTCTTTTTGACTTTTTTTGTCCATACTATATTATGTCTTTTTGACTTTTTTTGTCCATACTATATTATGTCTTTTTGACTTTTTTGTCCATACTATACTATGTCTTTTTAACTTTTTTGTCCATACTATACTATGACTTTTTCTGACTTTTTCCCCACTGTACTAGGAAGTTTTTTTGAAAATACTATACTACTTTTTCAACATATAGTACTCCTACTATGACCTCTTGGCGTTTTTTTTAACATACATATGATGATGACATATGACTTTTTGACATAACGATTTTTTTTGACATTTTTTTCTGCATTTTTCTGCTATGACTTTTTCTGACTTTTTCCACATACTATACTATGACTTTTTAAAAACTTTTATTCAACATACTATAGTATGACTTTTTTATTAGTATTATTATTCTTTGACTTTTTCTGACTTTTTACACATACTCCACAATTACTTTTTCGACATACTGTACTATGACTTTTTTTGACAATAATAATAAAACATTTTATTTATGTAGCACATTACATGGTACCCAAAGACACTTTTCAGTAAAACCAGCACATTTAGCACAACAGATGAAGTAATAAAACCAACACTTAAAACCAGCAATTAAAACAGTGAAACCAGTGGATACTATGTGAGACTATTGGATGTGGAAGGCTAATCTAAAGAGGTGTGTTTAGATGAGTGATTTGAAGCGTCTACAGTAGGTCAGTACAGTCACGGTTATGTATGGATACGCTGCTTGGTCCTGAGCGGGGGGGCGAGGACGTCGCGGCGGAGGTTACGGGCGGAGACTTCAAACTGAATGTGTTGGGGACACTGCGGTCCCATGTCAAAGTGTCCTTGGGCAAGACACTGAACCCTAAGTTGCCGAGTGTAAATGTGTGTGAGTGTGTACACACTCGGCCACAGTGTATGAATGTGTCTAATTCAATTCAATTCAATTTTATTTATAGTATCAATTCATAACATGAGTTATCTCAAGACACTTTACAGATAGACCACACTCCAGAATTTACAAGGACCCAACAGGTCTAGTAGTTTCCTCCAGAGCAAGCAACAGGGCCACAGTGGGGAGGAAAAACTTCCTTTTAGGCAGAAACCTCGGTCAGACCCAGACCCAGACCCAGACCCAGACCCAGGCTCTTGGTAGGCAGTGTCTGACGGGCCGGTTGGGGTTAGAATGAAGAGTGGCAATAACAAAAATAGAAAAAATATGGTTCCTGTACTATGTAAAAGTGCTTTGAGTAGTTGTTAGGACTAGAAAAGCGCTTTATAAATACAGCCCATTTACATATACTATATAAGTAAGACATTTTAAGACTTTTATGAGTTAATGTTAAACTGAAAAAAGTCCCTCTGTCTCCTCAGATTAAACTGAAGAAAGTCCCTCTGTCTCCTCAGATTAAACTGAAGAAAGTCCCTCTGTCTCCTCAGATTAAACTGAAGAAAGTCCCTCTGTCTCCTCAGATTAAACTGAAGAAAGCCCCTCTGTCTCCTCAGATTAAACTGAAGAAAGCCCCTCTGTCTCCTGAGATTTTGGTCAACGTCCACCGCTGCACCCTTGGGAGCATCCTCACCGACTGCATCAGTTTGGAACGGCATCTTCTGTCTCGGCCCGGAAAGCACTTTACTCCCGGAGACGCTACAGGACTCTCGGTCCCAGGACCAGGACCCTCAAGAAGAGTCTTAGTATAGTGTGTCATACATGCAAACTGCAACGAGTGAATGAAGTAAAAATTTTTTTTTTACACTTAAAGAAAGCAAAAAGTTTTAGATAAAGTCGTAAAAAAATGTATAGTATGTCAATAAAAAGTTAAAAAAAATTTTAGTCGATTGTCGATAAAAAGTCATAGTAAGATGTTGAAAAAAGAGAAAAAAAATCATGTTGAACAAAAAAATTTAAAAAGATATAGTATAAATTTTTAAAAAAAAAATCAGTTTGCATGCCCCAAAAAAATCTATGACGTTATAGATAAAATGTTAAAAAAATTTAAAAAGTCAAGCTAGTATGTTGAAAAAAAGTCCTAGATAGTATTCGGAAAAAAAAACAATAACGCAAGTTTTAAATTAAAAAAAATTTTTTAAAAAAGTAATTTTATGTTGTTTAAAAACGTTTTTAAAAGCATGATAGTATGTAAAAAAAAACCATAGTATAGTAGTCAAAAAAAGAGAAGGGGATAGTATGTAGAAAAAAATTTTTAAAAAATCCTAGTGATGTTAAAAAAAGCAGAAAGCTAGTATGTAGGAAAAAAAATTTTAAAAAAATCATTAGTAAGGGGACAAAAAAACACAAAGCCTTTGTAATGTGTTGAAAAAAGTTTTTAAAAAAGTACAGTTAGTATGTCGATAAAAAAGTCATAGTATAGTATGTTGAAAAAGTTAAAAAATCATATCATAATATGTAAAAAAGTCATAGTATGTTGAAAAAACTTTTAAAAAGTCATAGTATAGTCTGTCAAAAAAAGTCATACTGTAGCATGTCGGAAAAAAATCAATAACTTCATAGTATAGAATGTCGAAAAAAGTTAGCGTGGTGGGAAAAAAATCAAGAATCATACTTTAAATTGTGAAAAAGGTTTAAAAAAAAAGTATAGTTAGGGTATGTCGATAAAAATTTTAAAAGTGGTGTAGCATGTTAGAAAAAGTCTAAAAGTCATAGTATAATATATATTAAAAAAAGTCATAGTATTGTATGTCGATAAAAAGTCCAAAAACTCATAGTATAGTATGTTGAAAAACGTAAGAAATGTCATGGTATAGTGGTATAAAAAGTTATTTTAGCTGTCTTGATTTGGTAGATGTGGTGATGTGTTTATTTATTTATGTGGTGTTTTACAATCCTTGAATAAAATCATTCAATCACTCAAATGATCATTTGTCATGATAAATGTTGAAAAGAAAGTCCAAAAAAGTATAGTATGTTGTGAAAAACGTCAAACAAGTCATAGTATAGTATGTTGTAAAAAAAAATCAAAGTATAGTATGTCGAGAAGAAGTCATAGTATTGTATGTTGAAAAAAAAAATCAAAGTATAGTATGTCGAGAAGAAGTCATAGTATTGTATGTTGAAAAAAATGTTGTTGTCTTTGTAGTAGTTCATGACATAGCAGGGCACTGTGCGGCATTACAAGGCATAGCAGGACGTAGCATGGCATCGCAGAACATAAGAGGGTCAGGTTAGGACCTGACTATGGAACAGATGTATAACGATGTTTGCAATGACATTGTTATTTTAGCTTTCTTGATTTAGGAGCTGTGGTGCCGTGTTTATGGATTTCAGGTTTTAATTAGTTTGTATGATGAATGTTTAGTGTTTTTTTGTGTTTTCATCTTGGGACCATGCTGGAGATGAATGGCTTCACTTCAACATGTTATCCTTTGGATGTTTGTTTCTGTTTCTGATAATCATGGAATAAATTCATTAAACCACTCAAATGATCATTTGTCATGATAAATGTTGAAAAGAAAGTCCAAAAAAGTCACAGTATAATATGTTGTGAAAAACATAAAAAAGTCATAGTATAGTTGGTTGAAAAAACGTCATAGTATAGTATATAAAAAACAAACGTCAAACAAGTCATAGTATAGTATGTTGAAAAACGTCAAAAAAGTCATAGTATAGTTTGTCGAAAAAAAGTCATAGTATAGTATGTCCAAAAACGTCAAGAAAGTCACAGTATAGTTTGTCGAAAAAAAAGTCAAACATGTCATAGTATGTTGGAAAAAAACATCAAAAAAGTCATAGTATAGTACATTGAAAAAAACGACAAAAAAGTCATAGTATAGTACATCGAAAAAAACGACAAAAAAGTCATAGTATGTCGAAAAAATGTCAAAAAAGTCATAGTATAGTTTGTTGAAAAAAAGTCAGAGTATAGTTTGTCCAAAAAGTCATAGTATAGTATGTCAAAAAAAGTAAAAAAAGTCATAGTGTAGGTTGTTGAAAAAAGTCATAGTATGTCCAAAAACGTCAAAAAGTCATAGTTTTAGTATGGTTTAAAAAAGTCATAGGTGTTAAGGGCGAAAAAAAAAAGTTTTAAAAAAGCATAGTTTGGTATTGGAAAAAAAGGTTTAAAAAAACATAGTTTGTATGTTGAAAAAAAAAATTTTAAAAAAGGGTTAAAATAGGGTTTGGGTTTAAAAAAAAATCAAAGTTAGTTGTCCAAAAAAATATAGGATAGTATGTCCCCAAAAAAAAAGGGTTTTAAAAAAGGTTAAAAGAAGGGTTTTCGGAAAAAAAAATCACCGCATGTTTTGGGCGAAAAAAAAAATCAAAAAAGTCATGTATAGTAGTCGAAAAAAATCATAGTATAAATTTTTGGGGGAAAAAAGGGGCAAAGTTTTAAATATGTTTAAAAAAGGCTTTTATAGGGAGGCGAAAAAAAGTCAAAGTAGGGTTTAAAAAAGGCCTAGTTAGTTTCATCGAAAAAAAAAGTCAAAAAAATCATAGTTTGTATGTTTAAAAAAAAATCATAGTATAGGCCAAAAAAAAAAGTAAAAAAAAAATCATAGTAAGTTTTGTCGAAAAAAAAGGGCAAAAAAAACTAGTATAGTTGTCGAAAAAAAAGTTTTAAAAAAAAATTAAGGATAGTATGTCGAAAAAAAGTCCTAGTATGTTTAAAAAAAAATCATAGTATAGTACATCGAAAAAAAAATTTAAAAAGGGAAAAGTATGATGTCCGAAAAAAAAAAAAATCATATATAGTACATAAAAAAAAAGTTAAAAAAAAATTTTGTATTTTTTCGGAAAAAAAAGTCCCAAAAAAGTAAAAGTAAGTTGTCGAAAAAACGTCCAAAAAAGTAAAAGTATAGTTTTGTCGAAAAAAAAATCATGTATGTTGAAAAAAAAGTTTTATAGTTAAATAAACGAAAAAAAAAGTTCCCAAAAAAATTTATAGTATTTGTATGTCGAAAAAAAACATAGTTAGTACATAAAAAAAAACGTTAAAAAAAATCATAGTTTTAGTATGGCGAAAAAAAGTCAAAAAAAATCCTGTATGTTGGGCGAAAAAAACGTCAAAAAAAATTATAGTTTTTTTGTAAAGTTTAAAAAAAAAATCAAAAAAAATCCTAGTATGTTGTTTTAAAAAGTCAAGTTTGTTGTTAAAAAGTAAAGTTGTTTCGAAAAAAGTCAAAAAAAAAGTCATAGTGTAGTATGTCAAAAAAAAAACCAGTTTTGTCGAAAAAATCAAAAAAAACTAGTTGTAGTCGAAAAAAAAAGTCTAGTTTGTATGTGAAAAAAATCAAAAATGTACATAAAAAAAGAAAAAAAACTGGGAAAATTTTGAAAAAACGGGAAAAAAAAAAGTATATATTGAAAAAAACTAGTAGACCAAAAAAAAACGTAAAAATTTAATTTTTTGTTTAAAAAAAGTCCCGATAGTACATCAAAAAAAGTAAAAAAAGAAAAGTAAATGTTGAAAAAAGTCCAAAATAAGTATAAAAAAAAAAACGTAAAAAAGTCATAGTATATATGTCAAAAAAAACGTCAAAAAAGTCTTTAGAGTCGAAAAAAAAGTCAAAGTATTTGTCAAAAAAAAAAACGTTTTAAAAAAAAAAACTGTTATTTCCAAAAAAAAATAAAAAAAGTCATAGTTGTTGTGAAAAAAGTATAGTATAGTATGTTTAAAAAAGTCAAGTTATACACAAAAAAAAAAAAAAGTCAAGTTAGTTGTCGAAAAAAAAAAATAGGATGTAGTTGAAAAAGCAAAGTAAAGTACTAAAAAAACGGAAAAAAAAAACTTTTGATGTATGGGAAAAAAATCCCAAAAAATATGTATGTTGCAAAAAAAATAAAAAAAAGAAAATAGTCGAAAAAAAAAGTCCTAGTTAGAGTTGAAAAAAGTCAAAAATAGTTGTAAAAAAAAATCAGTTAGTACAAAAAAAAAGTAAAAAAGTCAAAAATAGACACAAAAAAAACGTTTTAAAAAAGTCATGTTAGTATGTTGAAAAAAAAGTCAAATATTACAAAAAAAAAAAGTAAAAAAAAAAATATGTATGTAGTCGAAAAACGTCAAAAAAGTCATAGTATAGTATGTCGAAAAAAGTCAAAGTATAGTACATAAAAAAAACTTAAAAAAGTCATAGTATACTATGTTGAAAAAAGTCATAGTATAGTACATCGAAAAAACGTCAAAAAAGTCATAGTATAGTATGTTGAAAAAAGTCAAAGTATAGTACATAAAAAAAACGTAAAAAAAGTCATAGTATAGTATGTTGAAAAAAGTCAAGTATAGTATGTTGAAAAACGTCAAAAAAGTCATAGTATAGTATGTTTGAAAAAAACGTCAAAAAAGTCATAGTATAGTATGACGAAAAAAGTCAAGTATAGTATGTTGAAAAACGTCAAAAAAGTCATAGTATAGTATGTTGAAAAAAACGTCAAAAAAGTCATAGTATAGTATGACGAAAAAAGTCAAAGTATAGTACATTAAAAAAAACGTAAAAAAAGTCATAGTATAGTATGTTGAAAAAAGTCGTAGTATAGTACATCGAAAAAACGTCAAAAAAGTCATAGCATAGTATGTAAAAAAAAAAACGTCAAAAAAGTCATAGATTCACGATTAATATACCAATATCTTGCCCAGCTCTACGTCCAGTTACATTTCTCGAGAGGTGACGCCAGGCTACGGCGCAGGGTCGGTATCTCCACGTACCTACGTACACTCCCACGACGTAGATTGTACACAGAAGCATGAATGAAACCTGGAAAATCTACAATCTCCAAAATCTATAAAATTGATGTCAACTCACCGTGTTCATCTGAAGCTCCGTGCTCCCTTTCACCACCGCCCTCATCACCATCACCATCATCGCCCTCATCATCATCATCATCATCGCCCTCATCATCATCACCATCATCCTCATCCTCCTCTTCTTCTTCCTCTTCCTCCGGGGGACTGATTTGTGGTTTTGCTGATGACGTCGTGACGCCTGCAGACACATCAGACATTAACCCTTGTGTTGTCTTCCCGTCAACAATGGTCACTTTTTTTCAACATTATTATCAACAACACTAATTTTCAGACTTTTTTTTATCACTTTTTCAACGTTGTGGGTGTTTTTTTTTACATTTTTGGTGTTTTTTCCAAAGTTTTTTTGATATTTTTAATAGTGTTGATTTTCAGCGTTAATTTCGACGGCTGATTATGACAAAAAAAGAACTGAAAACGGGTCAATTTGACCCAAGGACAACATGAGGGTTAAATAATACACAATAAATATTGATTTTATCAACAATATAACTAATAAAACACTTCTACAGATACAGTTAAGAGTGGACATGGCAACTGTTGTTACGCATTCATTTTCTAAGTCGGATCTTTATTTATAGATTCTTTATAGATTTGTTGGTATTTTTATTCTACATGTGGTGGTTTGGGGG
Organism: Etheostoma spectabile; assembly: GCF_008692095.1. Classification (NCBI taxonomy): domain Eukaryota; kingdom Metazoa; phylum Chordata; class Actinopteri; order Perciformes; family Percidae; genus Etheostoma; species Etheostoma spectabile. The sequence continues at coordinate 24,413,412 of NC_045744.1, forward strand.
TTTTGCTTTGGTCCCGTCCTGTGTCCCCTGAGTGTCTGTAAGTTCTGTTTCCTGTTTTATTTTGTAGTCTGGTTTTAGTCTCGTCCTGTCTTTAGTTTTACTTCCTGTGTCTTCCCTCTCTTGTGATTACCTGATGTTTTCCACCTGCCTCTCGTTACCTCGTTACCTCGTTACCTCGTTCCCTTGTTACCTTGTGTACTTAATGTCTGTGCTGTCCTTGTCTCTTGTCAGTTCCTCGTCCTGCTGTCGTTCCTGTTCCCGCTTCCCTGTCTGTTTCCCTGTCTTTTCGTCCTTGTCTGTTTCCTCGTCTCTTTTACCCTCGGACCCCTGTGCATTTTGGATTTTTTGGGCTTTGTTTTTTTGTGCATTGTTTTTCGTTTTACAATGAATTCATCTTGCCTCCTCCTGCCAACCTGCATTTGGTCCTAATTACCTGCAAACTGTCACACTACAGCCTGTTTTCTAATTGATCTCTGATTTGTGTATTTGTATCTTGTTTATGCTGAAACCATCCTCTTTCCTGGGGTGACACACACGCACCACACACACACACACACACACACACACACCCCACACACACACACCACACACACACACACACACACCACACACCACACACACCAAGGGTCGGGGTCGAACCCCGGCCGCTGCAAAGGACTCGTCCTACAGGGGGCAGCGCACCAGCCGTGGGAGAAGTATTCAGAGCCTTTACTTCAGTAAAAGTACTAATACCACACTGGAATAATACTCTGTTACAAGTACAAGTACTGCATCAGAAAATGTTACTGCAGTAAAAGTGTGTAAGTGTCATCAGGAAAATGTAGTTTAAGTATTAAAAGTAAAGAATCGTCCCGTCGTAGAAAGAGTAAAGGATCCAATCAGCTGATATATGACATCATCATCTCAGCTGATATATGACATCATCATCATCTCAGCTGATATATGACATCATCATCTCAGCTGATATGACATCATCATCTCAGCTGATACATGACATCATCATCTCAAGAAATGTATAAATCTCATCTTCTTCATTACTCAAACTCAATAGCCGTAACTAAATCATCTTCTATTCTGACCTCATCTGCTCCACGAAGGAAACTCCAGGTCTCTCTTTTCAATAATCCATAAACCTTTAATCCCCTGATTCTCTGCCTTCTCACATGTACTCAGTTGAAACTGTATTCACTGGTTGTCTTTTTTAATGAAAAAATCAACTCCATTCACCAGCAATTACATTTGACCCCCTTGCCTTCCCCTCCACCTTTGCCCCTCCCCCAATAGCCAGTCATTTTGTTGCTTTCTACTGCCCACCCCCTCCGAAATTTCTGATCTCATTCGTAAATCCAAGTCCTCAACCTGTTCTCTTGACCCCCTCCCCACAGCTCTGGTCAAAACCTGTCTCACTTCCCTCATCTCCTTCATAACTACCATTATTCATTCTTCTCTCTCCTCTGGTATTGTCCCCTCACTTTTCAAAACAGCATCCGTCTCACCGATTCTGAAAAAACTGGCTCAGACCCAACCAACTATAATAATCTTCGTCCTATCTCAATCTTCCCTTTATTTCTAAAATTCTTGAAAAAATAGTGTCTGTTCAACTCCATGCTTTTCTTACCCTTAACTGTCTTTATGAACCTTTCCAGTCTGGTTTTCGCCCCTCCCATAGTACTGAAACTGCCCTTATAAAAATCACCAATGATCTCCTCACAGCTGCTGATTCCGGACTCATCTCCATCCTCATCCTCCTCGATCTCAGTGCGGCCTTTGATACCATTTCTCACTCCATTCTCCTCAATAGACTTTCTTCCCTCGGCATCTCTCACAACCCCTCTTGACTGGTTTCCGCTCATATCCTCCCGACCGCACTCAGTTTATTCAACTCAAATCTTTCACACCCTTCCCCTGTTACTACTGGCGTCCCTCAAGGTTCAGTTTTGGCCCCCTCCTTTTCATCACCTACCTACTTCCCCTTGGCAATATCTTCCGCAAATTCAACATTCATTTTCATTGTTACGCAGACGACACCCAGCTCTATTTATCCAGCAAACCCACCTCCTCGCTCCCCCCCTGGTCCCTTACTAACTGCTTACTTGAAATAAAGACTGGTTCACCGCAAACTTCCTTAAACTAAACAGTGATAAAACCGAACTCCTCCTCGTAGCCACCAAGTCCACCCTATCCAAAATCAATAGTTTCTCTCTACCATCGACAACTCCTTGGTCTCCCCTTCCCCTCAGGTCAAGAGTCTGGGCGTCATCCTCGATTCCTCCTCTCCTTTCAGTCACACATAAATAATATCTGCCGGTCTGCATACTTCCACCTACGCAACATAAACCGCCCCGACCGTCCCTTACCCCTCACACTGCCTCCATCCTTATCCACAGCCTCGTCACCTCCCGCCTTGACTACTGTAACTCTCTCCTTTTTGGCCTTCCTCAAAAATCCCTCCATAAACTTCAACTTCTTCAGAACTCAGCAGCTCGTGTCATCACCAGAACCCCCTCATTTCATCATATAACCCCGGTTCTTCAGCAGCTCCATTGGCTCCCGGTTCAATTCAGAATACAATTTAAAATCCTTCTCCATACTTTCAAAGCCATCCATAACCTTGCCCCTCCATATCTATCAGAACTCCTACACATTGCCGTCCCCTCCCGCTCCCCTCAGATCTTCCTCCTCCCTCCCACCTCACTGTCCCCCATGCTCGACTCATCACCGTGGGGACCAGAGCCTTCAGCCGCTCTGCTCCCCAGCTCTGGAGCTCACTCCCACCCGACCTCCGCAACATCAACTCTCTCCCTCTGTTTCAAAACTAGACTAAAAACCCATCTGTTCCGCTCGCTTATACTGTAAATACACTGGTCCTGTTTTGTTTTGTTTGTTTGTTTTGTTTGTTTTTGTTTTTTGTTTTTATCTGTTTTGTTATTACTACTTACACTTTTATGTTCCCTATATCTGTCTTTTATTCTCTGTAAAGCGTCCTTGAGTGTTAGAAAGGCGCTGTTAAATAAAATGTATTATTATTATTATTATTATCTCAGCTGATACATGACATCATCATCTCAGCTGATATATGACATCATCATCATCTCAGCAGATATATGACATCATCATCTCAGCTGATATATGACATCATCATCTCAGCAGATATATGACATCATCATCTCAGCTGATATATGACATCATCATCTCAGCTGATATATGACATCATCATCTCAGCTGGACCTGGCCGTTATATTGTTGCTGTGGTTACTTTACGATAAACATCAGATTATAAACTACATGTGTTTGTGTGTAAAGTAACTAGTAACTAAAGCTGTCAGATGAATGTAGTGGAGTAACTAAAGTAACAAGTAACTGAAGTACTGAGCTACTGCCCCGCCCCCCCCCAAGGTACAAGTACCTCAACATTTGAACTTTATTACGGTACTGGGGTAAATGTACTTAGTTACATCCCTCCACTGGCACAGGCTTTAGCCGGTGAGCTCGCCCCCAAAACCATCCGTATTTCTTTTTCACCTTCCTCAGATGACTCCTCCAGCCCTCTGGGAGTTGTAGTCCTAGGGGAGGTTGTAGTCCTCGGGGAGGTTGTAGTCCTCGGGGAGGTTGTAGTCCTCGGGGAGGTTGTAGTGTGACTGAGTTCGTCCGGCTCGGCTTCTTCTTCTTCACTCGGCGTTTCTCTGTCGTGGACCAGCAGAACTGGATCTGCAACACAGAACTCAAATGTGTTATGATTGGGTTATTTCTTCTTCTTCTACAGATTACATAGATTCGCTTTAAATGTAGTCCTCCAGACACGTATCGAAGTACGTGTTACATTCTCAACTGTGAGGGAGGCCGGCACGATTCGGGGGAACATATGAAATCACGATTTTTTGAGCTTTGAATTGATATGACGATTCTCTGCCACGATGTCTTTTCCCACAAATGTAATGCTTATTGCACATATGAAATATGACAAGACCAAACTAATTAGCAGATTTTCTTGGGACATTGATCATCACCACAAGCCTGTAGCAGCGTTTGTGATGCAGTCGGCTCCTAAAATTAAATGACAATCAAAGTCATAAAAAAAAAAATGTAAATTGTCCCTCGTGTTTTCTTACCTCCGGGACCCTCTCGAGTCCCTCGGGTCAAACTGACCCGGGACTTATTTGGGGTTTTAAAAACAATTCTGAAATAAAGATTTTACTTCATAATCTATTAACAAATATCGTCTTTATCTCAATTTCCAACAGCTGAGATAACATCTATGTTCAGGGAATGCATCAGTCTCTACTAGCACACTATTAAACATGGAAGTGGGGTTTTATCATAAGTTATAATTCATGTTAAAAATCCACTATGGAAACAACATAAGTGTCATATCCAGAATAATGTTCTGAGTCAGGAACACATGTTTATCACAGGAAATAAGGAAAGGACACTGATTTCAGGCAGAAAACATTGTAAAAATTTAAAAAAGACGCATGCCAGCTGCAAAATTTGTCTTTTAGACACAACACTACTGCACTAAGGGCAACCTGCACAATTTACATTTTAGCATATTATTTAAGCAGTTGCACATTTTGTTTTCCCATCCTGTATATATTGTATATCTATCTATCTATCTATCTATCTATCTATCTATCTATCTATCTATCTATCTATCTATCTATCTATCTATCCATCTATCTATCTATCTATCTATCTATCTATCCTTCTCTCTATCTATCTATCCTTGTCAGACTGGATTTATCGGGTAACGTCACGTTAGCGTTAGGCCTGTATTTGGAACTTAAAGGTGCCGTAGGTAGGACTGTGAAGATCCAGGACTTAGCCAAATTGACAGTGTCCGGAAAACACATTTTTGAGTGAAAGGGGACCTTTAACTTTTCAAAACAGATGATCTTATGTGTCTTACTTTCCTATTTTTTCCAGTTTAGTCCAAAGAAAGCAGAGATCAAACGCATATGGTGGTTGATAGCAACAAGACAGGCAACATTGAGAAATGGTTTTATGAATTGGACATCGTTGAATCACTGTCTACTTATAGGAATCATAAACACTATCACATAAAACTAACACATCACCATCTGTTCTTCTAGGTAAAGGAAACTCGCCGAGCGTCGCCATTATCAACCCCGATGGAGACGGCGCGTGTCATCGGGTCACCGCGCCTGACTGCTGGTGGATTGTGGGTCGTGTGATCCTTATTTATGTCTTCCTGCTCCAGTGCTTCCTCCGGCACGCCCCCATTCAAATCTGCACAAGCGGCGACAAGACGCGTCTGAGCCAAGTGAGTCATCGAGCAGCAGGAGGCCGACAGCGGGGGAGTTATTTTGGGTGCTTCGGGGAGCTGAAGGACGGCTCGTCACCAGCCAAATGTAATTACGAGCAGATTGGCGACGCACAAGTTTGCCAGAGAAGTACTTCGTGGAGGATCTTGGACGAGAACGTGCAGATGGAAAACGAGAGGATGTGACTGTTTTTACCTTCGGAGATTGCACTTGTTGGAGTCGTCTCTTCCTCTTCTCCCTCCTCTGCAACACAGATGGCTTTGAGTTTCTCAAAAACACAGCTAATAATGTCAATGTAAGAAAAATAAAAAATGCTGTTCCACAAGACTCAGTATGAGTGTACAGCTGTAGTGTGGCACTGCTGTGGTGATTGGACCCTAATAATAATAATTATAGTTTGGGATGTTAGCATGCAAAGTACAGCTGAAGCTGATTCATCAGAAATACCAATAAAAATACCAAAAGTATTTGACAAAAAACATTTTTAACAGGATCAGCGTTAGAACTCATCCTGGGAGGGATGAGAAGGTCTTCTAAATGGGAGGGAGGTGTGTTCAGGTGCATTCTGGGCGTGTTGGTCTTACAGGGAGGTGTGTTCAGGTGCATTCTGGGCGTGCTGGTCTTACAGGGAGGTGTGTTCAGGTGCATTCTGGGCGTGCTGGTCTTACAGGGAGGTGTGTTCAGGTGCATTCTGGGCGTGCTGGTCTTACAGGGAGGTGTGTTCAGGTGCATTCTGGGCGTGCTGGTCTTACAGGGAGGTGTGTTCAGGTGCATTCACACACTACGCTTGTTACACACACAGGTGACATGCAGTGAGTGTGTAGAAGAACCCTTCTATCTTTATTCCTCCTCTCGTCTCCGTGTTGCCGTGGTGACCTGGGGACAGTTAGGGAGCGTACCTGTGGGCGTCAGCGGGAGGGGCGAGCCTGGCGACGGGGTGACGAGGTCGCCATGGATCCCCGCGGCGTCGCTACGGTTACCCACGATGCCGGTCGTTAGCGGCGCCGTCTCTGCAGGCGAGACACAACAACAGCTCAGGTGAGTCAGAGCTAACACACACTGGCCATTAAACTGCTGAGTCACAGTCATGTGTCAGTTGAACTCCAAGTCACAGTCATGGTTCAGTTGAACTGCCGAGTCATAGTCACAGTCGTCTGTCAGTTGAACTGCTGAGTCACAGTTACAGTCATGTGTCAGTTGAACTGCCGAGTCACAGTCATGTGTCAGTTGAACTGCCGAGTCACAGTTACAGTCATGTGTCAGTTGAACTGCCGAGTCACAGTCATGTGTCAGTTGAACTGCCGAGTCATAGTCACAGTCGTCTGTCAGTTGAACTGCTGAGTCACAGTTACAGTCATGTGTCAGTTGAACTGCCGAGTCACAGTCATGTGTCAGTTGAACTGCCGAGTCATAGTCACAGTCGTCTGTCAGTTGAACTGCTGAGTCACAGTTACAGTCATGTGTCAGTTGAACTGCCGAGTCACAGTCATGTGTCAGTTGAACTGCCGAGTCACAGTCATGTTTCAGTTGAACTGCCGAATCACAGTTACAGTCATGTGTCAGTTGAACTGCCGAGTCACAGTCATATGTCAGTTGAACTGCCGAGTCACAGTCATGTGTCAGTTGAACTGCCGAGTCATAGTCACAGTCATGTGTCAGTTGAACTGCTGAGTCACAGTCATGTGTCAGTTGAACTGCCGAGTCATAGTCACAGTCATGTGTCAGTTGAACTGCCGAGTCATAGTCACAGTCATGTGTCAGTTGAACTGCCGAGTCACAGTCATATGTCAGTTGAACTGCCGAGTCACAGTCATGTGTCAGTTGAACTGCCGAGTCATAGTCACAGTCATGTGTCAGTTGAACTGCCGAGTCATAGTCACAGTCATGTGTCAGTTGAACTGCCGAGTCACAGTCATGTGTCAGTTGAACTGCTGAGTCACAGTCATGTGTCAGTTGAACTGCCGAGTCATAGTCACAGTCATGTGTCAGTTGAACTGCCGAGTCATAGTCACAGTCATGTGTCAGTTGAACTGCCGAGTCATAGTCACAGTCATGTGTCAGTTGAACTGCCGAGTCATAGTCACAGTCATGTGTCAGTTGAACTGCCGAGTCATAGTCACAGTCATGTGTCAGTTGAACTGCCGAGTCACAGTCATGTGTCAGTTGAACTGCTGAGTCACAGTCATGTGTCAGTTGAACTGCCGAGTCATAGTCACAGTCATGTGTCAGTTGAACTGCCGAGTCACAGTCATGTGTCAGTTGAACTGCTGAGTCACAGTCATGTGTCAGTTGAACTGCCGAGTCATAGTCACAGTCATGTGTCAGTTGAACTGCCGAGTCATAGTCACAGTCATGTGTCAGTTGAACTGCCGATATATTGATATAGGACGTTGATGTCACCGTTGATGTCACCGGTGATGTTTCCGGTGATGGTGCCGGTGATGTCATTGGAGATGTCGCCGGTGACGTCGCCGGTGACGGTGCCGGTGATGAATGAAGCGAAGCGTCTGTTTTTAATAAGCTGCAGAAAACGATCTGACTAGTCAACGTCCACCGATTGGTCCGTTTCCAGCAGGAACTTTGGCCGGATTGGTGTGTGTGTGTGTGTGTGTGTGTGTGTGTGTGTGTGTGTTCGGCTCAGAAAAAGGAAAGGAATGGGGGGTGACAATTTTTCGGGGACCCCCTCGGGTCACGTGATTCGGAGTCCCGCGGTGCGGCAGTCAATCTCACCATTGGTGACGTGAGAGGGACGGACAGACAGAGCGTTGAAATCAACGGGAGAGGGAAGACTTTCAAAGCATTTCATTTTAGAATTTTTTTTTAAAAATCTCATAAATTTGAAATTACACAGTGTGATTATTGAATCTGAGACAAGGGGAAGTTACGGCCATAATAGGCCTGTGTGTGTGTGTGTGTGTGTGTGTGTGTGTGCGCGTGTGCGTGTGCGCGTGCATGTGTGTGTGTGTGTGTGCGTGTGTGTGTGTGTGGTCGTATGTGTGTGCGTGTGCGTGTGTGTGTGTGCGCGTGTGCGTGTGCGTGTGTGTGTGTGCGTATTGTGTGTGCGTGTGTGTGCGTGTGTGTGTGTGTGTGTGCGTATGTGTGTGTGGTGTGGCTGTGTGTGTGCGTGTGTGTGTGTGGTGTGTGCGGTGTGTGTGTGGTGTGTGTGTGTCGGTGTGTGTGTGTGTGTGTGTGTGCTGTGTGTGTGCGTTGTGTGCGTGTGGTGTGTGTGCGTGTGTGTGTGTGTGCGTATGTGTGTGTGTGTGCGTGTGTGTGCGTGTGGTGTGCGTGTGCGTTGTGTGTGCTGTGTGTGTGGTTGCTGCGCGTGGCGTGTGCGTGTGCGCGTGTGGTGTGTGTGTGGTGTGCGTGTGTGTGCGCTGTGCGCTGTGCGTGTGTGTGATGCGTGTGTTGGTCGCTATCTAGTGAGAGCTAATAATCCTATCTAAGTCTCTGAAGTCTCAGGTCTACTAAGTGGGGTGATATCTATATTTAAAGCGTGTATTAGTACCAGTTAGGTAGTAGTCTGATGACATCTGACTGTTTACAGTTACAGTGGTGACGTCACACAGACTCACCTGCTAGTCTGAAGCCTTGGTCGGTCACCATGGCGCCGGTCTCCATGGCGCCGGTCTCCATGGCGCCGGTCTCCATGGCGCCGGTCGCCACGGCGCCGCTGAGCCCATCTGAAACACAGAGTTGACTATGATAGTTATTATTTTCATTGTGGAGCATAGTGCTGCAATAAACAGCATCATATTATTATATTACAACATAAACAGTATGAACTGGATGAACTAATGATAATAACGCACCATAAGATTACAATTGGTCTAGCGTCACTAAAAATCTTCATTCATAAAAACGATAGTAAATCTCGTTTCTCTCAATGAACGAACGTCTACATGCATGTGTATGTGTATCAGGACACTTCAGGACGAGTCACCTGTCTGGTTTGCGGGGGTGCAGGCCGCGGCGGCGAGGCCTCTCAGCGTCGGGCTGTAGGCGCTCCGAGCCATGCAGGCGATGGCGGCCCGGTCGCAGTCGCAGAACCTCCGCTGACACCGATCACCAGCGTCTCCGGGACAACGAGAAGACAAGTCGTTATTGTCCAAAAACTGGACTGTCGTCTTAAAGGCCCTGACACAATAACCCGATTATGAGCCTGGAGAGGTCGGGGACTCGGGTCTGTTTGGTGTGTCCTGTGCCGTCGTCCGTCGGGGGGGCGGCGGCCTTCATTTTGGTCGACCTGTCACGCTCGGTCGGAAGGCGGGCAGTCGGACTCGCATGACCGATCTGATTGGTGGAGAGCTAACCCGGAAATAACGAGCGGGATGAATGAGACTAGAGTCTCTCAAAATCTGAGGAAAATCTTTTAAACTGACCTTTGTGAATCTGAAATGAAGACTCAGCAGCTGTGTGTGTGTGTGTGTGTGTGTGTGTGTGTGTGTGTGTGTGTGTGTGTGTGTGTGTGACGCGTTTGTCCAATCAGCGGTGGGCATCGCTCCTGTATGTTTCGAGATGCTTTTTTTGGCCACCTCGACTCTGAAAAGACGGTCAGTTGTCGAGTTAGTGTGTCAGGACCATGAAACTAAAATCCACGCAAGACTCATGTCACCGAGAGAGAGAGAGAGAGACAGACAGACAGACAGACAGACAGACAGAGAGATAAAGACAGACAGACAGACAGATAAAGACAGACAGACCGAGAGAGACAGACAGACCGAGAGAGAGCCCAGAGAGAGAGACCGACAGTCAGAGATAGAGAGAGAGACGGACAGACAGACAGACAGACAGAAAAACAGAGAGAGACAGACAGACAGACAGACAGACAGACAGACAGACAGACAGAGAGAGAGACAGACAGACAGACAGACAGACAGACAGACAGACAGACAGAGAGAGAGACAGACAGACAGACAGACAGGCCAAGAGAGCGAGAGAGACAGACAGACAAACAAAGAGACACAGACAAACAGAAAGACAGACAGACCGAAAGACAAACAGAGAGAGACAGACAGACAGACTATATCTAGGGCGGGAACAGTTACTTCCTGGAGTCTCCTGGAGTCTCCTGGAGTCTTGACCCCCAGCGGAGACTTCTGCTGTCTGCAGCTCAATATTCACCGTAGAGACACCTGAGGAGTTGTCTTGTCTTACCCGTCTGACTCTCAGCGAGGCAGCACAGGAGCAGAACTCCCAAAACGTCCTTTGGTGCGTGAGTCTTACCACAGCTGGTGTTGGCTGCTGAGCAGGTGAAGTTGTCGGGGAGGGGGGGCAGATGCTGCCTGCAGGGGGCGGCGTCCTGGTAACACAGACGGTGGTCCTCACAGCAGCTGCAGAGAAGAAGAAGAAATACACAACTACTGCATTCTGGGTGTCCTGGTGTTACAGGAAGGTGTGTTCAGGTGCATTCTGGGCGTGCTGGTCTTACAAGTGAGGTGTGTTCAGGTGCATTCTGGGCGTGCTGGTCTTACAGGGAGGTGTGTTCAGGTGCATTCTGGGCGTGCTGGTCTTACAGGGAGGTGTGTTCAGGTGCATTCTGGGCGTGCTGGTCTTACAAGTGAGGTGTGTTCAGGTGCATTCTGGGTGTGCTGTTGTTACAGGGAGGTGTGTTCAGGTGCATTCTGGGCGTGCTGGTCTTACAGGGAGGTGTGTTCAGGTGCATTCTGGGCGTGCTGGTCTTACAGGGAGGTGTGTTCAGGTGCATTCTGGGCGTGCTGGTCTTACAGGGAGGTGTGTTCAGGTGCATTCTGGGCGTGCTGGTCTTACAAGTGAGGTGTGTTCAGGTGCATTCTGGGTGTGCTGTTGTTACAGGGAGGTGTGTTCAGGTGCATTCTGGGCGTGCTGGTCTTACAGGGAGGTGTGTTCAGGTGCATTCTGGGCGTGCTGGTCTTACAGGGAGGTGTGTTCAGGTGCATTCTGGGCGTGCTGGTCTTACAGGGGGGTGTGTTCAGGTGCATTCTGGGCGTGCTGGTCTTACAGGGGGGTGTGTTCAGGTGCATTCTGGGCGTATTGATATCTCTATCTCCACGGCAACTCAGCACACGGCAGATTGTGCGGGACAGGAAGTCGAGCACAGAAACAAAAATCAAATATCCGGCTAATTTTCAAAATAAAATACACAGTGCTCACAACGGAGCTTATCCCCCTGAACTACATCTTAAAAACGTCATAATGGGCGGAGACAGACCTGAAGTCAACAGGTCACAGGTTCTGTGGTTATATTTATAGAAACTACATCCCGTCATATCGCGCAATCACGCGTGAATTTGCGAGATCTCGTGGGTCCTTGTGACTTGGTCCTTGTGCAACATATCCGGACCTGATAAAAAAAAAGCCAGGGTGCTTGGCCACACCACAGGGTGTTCAAACCACCCTCTGTTCAGTTTAAATAAACATATGCTGAACGTGGCCAAGATGCCGAAGAGACCAGAATCAGAGCAGACCAGGATTAGGGATTAGGGATTAAAGAGACAGGCGCTAAAACGGATCCATAATGGTTAAAACCTTCTTCTCCAGCCGGTAGTCAACAATATTTCTGCCAATCGGAGTTTTAAAAGTCTCTCAGTCCACTTTGCACACGCCTGTCTCGAGCCTCCGAATTCCATTCAGCCCCCATGCGGTAGTTCGAATCCAGCCGCTGCGATCAGTCGTACTCACGTGTCCAGAGGGTCCGCGGGGTGTCCAGAGGCCGCGTATCTGCAGGAGCAGCCGTAGTCCTCCAGGTCTCGCGGGCAGAGCCCCGTCGCACAGCGCAGCTTCAGAGCGAAGCCCAGCAGCGAGGGGTGATTGTCGAAGACCTGGTGGAGCCAGGTGAAGCGCAGGCCGAGACAATCTGCACCAGGAGACGGGACGGGGGACAAGGAGAGACAAGAAGACAGAGGCTGTGAGAGGAACTCGGTGGGTTCTCCGTCTTGCAGGTGCAGAGCAGAAGGGATTTAATCACGGATGATTCTGTTTCCAGGTTCCGATAACCTGAGTCCAGAGACCCCTGCAGAGCAGAAAATCACTCAGGCAGCAGGTGTAGGACTGTAAGGCAAGGCAGCGTTATCTGTAGAGCACATGTCAGCAACAGGGCAGTTCAAAGGGCTTTACACAAAATCAGTTAAACAGATAAAAACAAATCTAAAAACAAATCATAAAACAGATAAAACAAGTATAAACAGTTAAAAGTAAAAACGTTAAGACAGATAAAACCCTAACCCTAACCCCCTAACCTTAACCCCCTAAACCTAACCCTCTAACCCTAACCCTCTAACCCTAACCCCCTAAACCTAACCCTAAACCCAACCCCCTAACCCTAACCCCCCAAACCTAACCCTCTAACCCTAACCCTAACCCCTAAACCCAACCCTAACCCTACCCCCTAAACCCAACCCCCTAACCCTAACCCCCTAAACCTAACCCTAACCCCCTAAACCCCTAAACCCAAACCCCTAACCCTAACCCCCTAACCCACTTGAGACTACCTTCACACTAATTAGTCCGTGTTAGTGCTCCTTTGGTGATCCCCCTCAGTGGCTCTACCCTTCACGACTCTATTTTTAGAGACGTTACCTTTCGTCTCCTTGGACTCTTCTTCTCACTAATCAAGCCGATCTAGCGCTGCCTTTCGTGGCTACTTAACGACACTACACATTCACACTTTTTCGTTAAAGTGTTACCCTTCGAGTCTTTCTGTAGGTAGAACATCTCAGCTTGGGAATCAGTCAACAACACTATGAAAGTAGTGGCCGCTGATGTCTTCTAAGACGGGGGTGTCAATCCCTGTTTTACTAAGGGCCACACTGGAAAACAGGGACATAAAAAAAAGATCGAAAAACTAGAATATTTTTGACTGTATTATTGCATGTCTTGCATAGTCTTCTCACTTACAGCTTGGTCCACATAAAACCCCCAAAAAGTAGCCGAGCCATCAAAGAAGAAAGCGACAAATAAGGTCAAAAACAGGCCAAAAAACGTCGGGAAATGTGTAAAATATGTCAAAGCAAAGCATAAGTGCCCATATTATGGCAAAAAAGCACTTTTAAAGGACCAAATTGTCAATGCACATTTGCCCCATAGGGTTGCATTACAGCCCGGGCTGTTGCCGCCGGTTACAGCGTCCACGCTTAATACTGGACCAATGTCAAAGATCAATGTTTGATTCTCGCCTGAAAGTCTTTGTTTGAACCGAACCAGATGATTCAGACTTGGACTCGCTCATTAATAATAAGCAGCTTCCGCGTTAGGCATTGCTCTGATACTGCATCATGTTTCATCCTCACCAGTCATGTAGTCTGGGATCTGGTCCCCGGCCTCTGGGTCCCGGCAGAAGACCGAGCCGGCAGACAGCGCTGAGGACAAAGACAAATTAGAACAGTGACATTGAACACATCAGTGAACCCTCTCATTACATCATGCCACATTAGTATAATTACACAAACACATGGAAGCGTCACGGGAACAGTCAGCCGCGGCTTTATTTACATTTAAAGGACACGGAAATGTGTTCAAAACGGCCTATTTCCTCTTTAATTAACCCTCTGAGGACAAAAGACGCACCGGCGAGTCCACAAAATCAGTTCGGGGTCTTTCTAGCCTCTACAGGGGATCTTCTATCCAGCCTGGAGCCTGTTCCTTTTTTTGGGGTCGTTGAGCTTTAACCCTTGTGTGATATTCAGGTCAAATTGACCCATTTCAAATTTTTACAAGAAGAAAAATGGTCCAAGTTCCATGTTTTCTACCTGAGATTAACGTCCTTTCCTTATTTCCTGTGATAAACATGTATTCCTGACTCAGAACATTATTCTGGATATGACACTTATGTTGTTTCCATAGTAGATTTTTAACATGAATTATAACTTATGATAAAACCTCACTTCCATGTTTAATAGTGTGCTAGTAGAGACTGATGCATTCCCTGAACATAGATGTTATCTCAGCTGTTAGAAATTGAGATAAAGACAATATTTGTCAATGGGTTATGAAGTGAGATTTTATTTCAGAATTGTTTTTAAAACCCCAAATAAGTCCCGGGTCAGTTTGACCCGAGGGACACCAGAGCGTCCCGAAGGTGAAGACAACACCAGGGTTAAATCCAAACCGTTACATCCAGGATTTATCCACTTGACGTCCATAATTCATTGCGTTTTGGCTCATTTCTGCCGCTCCGTGCATTCTCTATATCTAATGTGTGTCGCACTATATGCCCATATATGGGCGACAGCGAGAGCAAAGAGTTGGAAAAGATAGTAATCCTCCGAGTCAAACTAGTCTAATGTGATCAAAGGTGTTATAGCGGACAAGAGAGATATCTACCGTTTCACGGAGGAGAATGCCACCACTGGTTTGAGATTTGGCATATATTATATATTATATATTTGGGCCTTTTTTGAAAAAAAGGGTCTCCAGCCCTGAATGTGCAGCAGGCTCTGAAAAGGGCAGTTTTAACATAATCTGCACACCGGTGACATTTGCACATAAGTATGAATTATTAAAGGAATCTCGCAGCAGTCTGTGGATTCTGGTCCAGATGCGACCGAGCGTGTCGTCATGGAAACTCACCGTTTGGGAGAGCTGATAGCGTGAGAATCCAGATCACGAACATGGCTCGTACCTGCATCCAGAGGGAGAACGTGGTTGCTTAGTGAGGAACTTTCAATTAAGCTTTAATACTTAGAAGTGGTGTGGTAATTTCATTCTTCTGTTTCTTTGTGACCTTTTCTGATTATTTACTGTTTCTGCGTTCTCTCTTTCTATTGGATGTTGTGATTTTACTCATTTTTTCAAGCATTTTGGACCCTGCTGGTTGCTGTAAAGTGCTGTATAAGTACATTCTGATGGATTGATTGATTGAATTAGGTGCAAAGGGGGAAAATCTCCACAAAAAAACTCAAATCTTTAAGAGAGAAGACACAAATGTTGCTCCAATCACCGTTACTGCAGAGCAAAGCTTCAATTTGGCAATTATATATCCAATAAATCCTCTCAACCCAATGTTTTACTGCAAAGTATTGTAATAAGCTACGTTGCATTTGCCACGTATAGTACATTTTTTGGATAGGTACACATGAAGCTCTGGCGTAGGGTCGGTATCTCTACATGTACCTACGTACGTACCCATGGCCTTGATTTAGATTAGATTAAAGATTATTTAGATTAGATTAGATTAGATGATTCGTTCATTCAAACCTCTATTTAACCAGGATGAAAACTCCTTGAGATTAAAAATCCATTTTACAAGAGCGTCCTGGCAAGTGGCAGCAGCACGGTTTCAAATAGACACAGAGACACTTCCAGGTAAATACATAGACACACTTTCACTCATATTCAACCAACAACGTCATCATAAACACCAGGGTCCTGAATCCATTTAAAACCAGTAACATGCAGACTGCCTTTCTGCAACGTCCTTTAACCCTCGTGTCGTCCTCGGGTCAAATTGACCCGTTTCAAAGTGTTTTATATCAGAAATATGGATTTCTTTCAACCAAATTGACCACTAATAACATGGATGATTCCATACGTTCGTCAGGTAACAATTTTTTTGGGTGTTTTATTTAATCTTATGGCATTTGAATTCTTTCTTTTTAGTTCAAACAGTCTCGTTAAACTTTCATCTCCTGATCTACTTTGTCAATTATTCTAGTCTCTCTTTCTCTGTTTTTGATTATAACTGTCTGGAACATGAATCCAAATAATGTTCTTTCTAGTCTCTCTAGTTTCTCTTTCTTTAGTCTTTCTCTATCTTTCTTGTCTCTCTCTGTCTTTCTCTGTCTTCTCTATCTTTCTCTGTCTTTCTGTCTTTCTCTATCTTTCTCTGTCTCTCTCTGTCTTTCTCTGTCTTCTCTATCTTTCTGTCTTTCTTGTCTTCTCTATCTTTCTCTGCTTTCTCGTCTTTCTCTGTCTTTCTCTGTCTCTCTCTTTTCTTTCTCTGTCTTTCTTTCTTGTCTCTGTCTTTCTATCTTTCTCTGTCTCTTCTTTCTTCTTTTTCTTTCTCTCTGTCTCTCTACTTCTCTTTCTCTGTCTTTCTGTCTTCTCTATCTTTCTCTGTCTCTTCTCTGTCTTTCTCTGTCTCTCTATCTTTCTCTGTCTTTCTGTCTTCTCTACTTTCTCTGTCTCTCTCTGTCTTTCTCTGTCTCTCTATCTTTTCTGTCTTTCTGTCTTTCTCTAGTCTTTCTCTGTCTCTCTCTAGTCTTTCTCTGTCTTTCTCTTCTTTCCCTTCTTGTCTTTCTGTCTTTCTCTATCTTTCTCTGTCTCTCTCTGTCTTTCTCTGTCTCTCTATCTTTCTCTGTCTTTCTGTCTTTCTCTATCTTTCTCTGTCTCTCTCTGTCTTTCTCTGTCTCTCTATCTTTCTCTGTCTTTCTGTCTTCTCTATCTTTCTCTGTCTCTCTCTGTCTTTCTCTGTCTCTCTATCTTTCTCGCTTCTGTCTTTCTTCTCTGTCTCTGCTTTCTCTATCTTTCTCTGTTTCTTCTCTCTGTCTTTCTCTGTCTCTTCTATTCTTTCTCTTGTCTTTCTGTCTTTCTCTGTCTTCCTTCTCTCTGTCTTCTGTCTCTCTAGCTTTCTCTGTCTCTCTCTGTCTTTCACTGTCTCTCTATCTTTCTCTGTCTTTCTGTCTTTCTCTATCTTTCTCTGTCTCTCTCTGTCTTCTCTGTCTCTCTATCTTCTCTGTCTTTCTGTCTTTCTCTAGCTTTCTCTGTCTCTCTGTCTTTCACTGTCTCTCTATCTTTCTCTGTCTTTCTGTCTTTCTCTATCTTTCTCTGTCTCTCTCTGTCTTTCTCTGTCTCTCTATCTTTCTCTGTCTTTCTGTCTTTCTCTATCTTTCTCTGTCTCTCTCTGTCTTTCTCTGTCTCTCTATCTTTCTCTGTCTTCTGTCTTCTCTATCTTTCTCTGTCTCTCTCTGTCTTTCTCTGTCTCTCTACTCTTGTCTCTGTCTCTTTTTCTGGTCTCTCTCTGTCTTTCTCTGTCTCTCTATCTTTCTCTGTCTTTCTGTCTTTCTCTATCTTTCTCTGTCTCTCTCTGTCTTTCTCTGTCTCTCTATCTTTCTCTGTCTTTCTGTCTTTCTCTATCTTTCTCTGTCTCTCTCTGTCTTTCTCTGTCTCTCTATCTTTCTCTGTCTTTCTGTCTTTCTCTATCTTTCTCTGTCTCTCTCTGTCTTTCTCTGTCTTTCTCTATCTTTCTCTGTCTTTCTGTCTTTCTCTATCTTTCTCTGTCTCTCTCTGTCTTTCTCTGTCTCTCTATCTTTCTCTGTCTTTCTGTCTTTCTCTATCTTTCTCTGTCTCTCTCTGTCTTTCTCTGTCTTTCTCTATCTTTCTCTGTCTTTCTGTCTTTCTCTATCTTTCTCTGTCTCTCTCTGTCTTTCTCTGTCTCTCTATCTTTCTCTGTCTTTCTGTCTTTCTCTAGCTTTCTCTGTCTCTCTCTGTCTTTCTCTGTCTCTCTATCTTTCTCTGTCTTTCTGTCTTTCTCTATCTTTCTCTGTCTCTCTCTGTCTTTCACTGTCTCTCTATCTTTCTCTGTCTTTCTATATCTTTCTCTGTCTTTCTCTATCTTTCTCTCTTTCTCTGTCTTTCTCTATCTTTCTCTGTCTCTCTCTGTCTTTCACTGTCTCTCTATCTTTCTCTGTCTTTCTGTCTTTCTCTATCTTTCTCAGTCTCTCTCTGTCTTTCAGCAACAAAAGCAACAAAAACATCGGAAAAGCACAAAAAAATGTTCATTTTCAATTTTGACCTGGAAGGACGAGTTCACGGTTAACGGGAAGACAACACCAGGGTTAAAAAGCCTTTAAAAGAATAAAATGAGACCAACTCCTTCAACTGGAGTTGATTCTGAAGCTGATTCCACGCAGAGGGAATTTAATAATATTTATTCATCCCACAGCGGGGAAATGCCTTTCTTACAGCAGCATTTTCTACAATAAAAGCAGAAACTAACAAGTTAAACGCACAAGAAAACCAGGCAAACCATAAACAATGAGCAGAAGGTAGACTGGATGTAAAGTGGCGTCTAATAAAGGTTTTGTAAAAAGTGTAAAAATGTAACGCTGTCGGCCCTATGGGGACATTATGTTGCAGCAAAACCACATCACGTGGAATTTAAAGCAAAACTAGGACAGACAAGACCAGGAAGAAGAAAACCAGAGCATGTAGACTCTGCCACTCATACATGGACCAAAGCACTATGGGGGGGGGGGGGGGGGGGGTTGATTTGACGCAGAAGCATGAATTGGCCTTAAAAGTCAAAATCATCCATGGACAAACTGCAAGTTGTACAGAATGCAGCAGCAGGACTTCAGTCTGGGACCAGCAGGAGATCCACATCACTCCGGGGCTGAAGGCTCTTCATTGGCTTCCAGTAGGTTTTAGAGTGCACTTTAAAATTTTAATCACTACTTATGGAGCCTTGCATGGTCAAGCTCCCGCTTACATCCAGGATCTATTGCACCCCACACACACACACACACACACACACACACTCCTGGTCTCTCTCTCTGAGGTCTCCAGGCCAAGACCTGGTCCCAGAACACGTTTTAAAACCAGAGGTGATTGAGCTTTTCCTGTGGAACTCTCTCCCTTTAGCTTTGAGAGCTTTGGATTCTGTAGAAACTTTTAAAAAACACCTGAAGACTCGTCTTTTTAGACGAGCTTTTAACTAGCAACATGGCTTAGTGTTTTATTATTTGTTTTGTTTTTTACTGTTAAGGCCTTTGTGACCCTTCTTGTCTGTGAAAGGTGCGTTATAAATAAAAATAAATAAAAAACTGGACCATATTTTCCCATGTTTTGTGTCTTAGTGACTGATGGGAACAACAGTCTTTGACGTTGGTCCAGTTTTAAGAGAGATCGCTGCAGTCGGCAGAAGAGAAACAAGCTACGATGTAAGTTAATAGGATAATTGTCCAGCTTGTATTTACCTTCACAAAAGTGCTCGTTTTGCAGCTGACAGACTCAGATTATTATTCTAAGCGTCTGACAAAATTATAGAAAGGATTTCTAAGGAGGTCGACCTTTTAGTTAAAGAGTAAAATCCTGTTCTTTCAAATTAAAAACATCCATGAAATTGCGTTCGCTAAACCCACCAGACTCCATGTAAATAAACAGAGATTTTAGCATCGTAAAACACACTTCATTCAAGTTGAAAGAAACAAACTAAAACTATGAAAAGCCGTTTTGGGTCGTCTTTCCACTTTTCAAACCATCTCAGCTTTGGCTTTCATTGAAATAAACACACAGTTTACAGATTTACATGTAAAAACATGTTGGCTCTATACACGCTAAAAGCATTGCTTTTTTGAATGGAGTCTGGTGGGTTTTGCATTAGCGACTTCAGAGCTGTTCCTGATTAAAGACAAAGATCTCAAAGAGGTTTTAAAGGTCTATCTCTGAAGAGATCCTTTTTGTAATAATATCAGACACTTAGAATATTTATCTGAGTCTGTCAGTAACAATACAAGCCATTTTGTGAAGGTAAATAAAAGCTGCACAATTGCCCTATTAACTGACATTGTAAGAATGTAAGTAACAAAAAAAACTTTAGCCAAAAACTCATATGTACCCCCTGCAGTCTTCCAAAGTACCCCTAGGGGTACACGTACCCCCATTTGAGAAACACTGGGTCCAAATACAAACTCTAAGAGCAACACCAACCCAAACTAACAGCTGTATTTATGAATTAACAAGAGCTGACCCGACAACAACGCTCCAACACGTCAACCAATGAGTAGCAGTGAAGACGAGTCTTACCTTAGTTGTGGTTCGGCGGCACCAGAAGTTACGATCTCTTCCCTGAATAAAGATGTGCGTTATGGTTGAGTCATGGTAAGGAATCACACACACGGCTCTGAGGGAGACTCAGGGGAGGCGAGGGGAGGGGGGGGGGGCCTTTAGCCTTTATTGGCTATTAGGTGACACCTGAGCAGGAGATTACCGTGCTTTGGTTCCTGTGCAGGTATTTGAGGCTCTAACGGAGGTGGGGTCCTAAACAGAGGGACCCACAGAGTGGCCTTTGTCTTTGGGGGGGGGCGGTTGGATCTGGGGGGGGGTTGGATCTGTGACCCAGGGGTTGACCTGGTCTTATCTGATCCTCGCAGGAGTTCTGATCAATGATCTGCTGCAGCCCCTTGTAGACACTGACCCCACAGGTCAGTGTCTACAAGGGGCTGGGGGTTTAATAACGGGGGGGGGGGGGGGGTGTATAGTGGGGTATTGTGTGGGGACAGGTGCATCTGTGTGGGGGAGGGATGGGGGGGGCTCAGATGTTTAGGGCAAATGTGTGATGCATGCAGGAAGTGGATACAATTACAGGAGATCTGTAGTACTGACTAGTTTTGTTAGAATCAATTTTCCATTGGTGGTTTAGGCCACAGAAGTTCAAAAAAAGCTATGTAGCTGGGGGAGGGGGTAATACTGTGGTAGGGGGTAATACTGTGGTAGGGGGTAATAGTCAAAGAAAAAACTTAAATTATGAGATTACAGTAGAATATTTTGGAGAAAAAACCTTGAAAAAAAGGTGTTTCTGGTTAAAGAACCACATATTTTGGCCCATTCTGCACTAAATCTATTCAGTTTCTGTTTTTTAATGTTAAACAGCTGTTTCATATGTATTGTCTTCTGTGTATATTCATTTTAATATTTAATATGTTTTATGTACGGACCAACCACCAACGCAAATTCCTCGGAAGAGCTTACACTTATAAATTATATAAATATAAACCTGTTTCCTGATTGGGACTCCAACCAGCGGCTCCGAGCGCGATTTCTGGTTCTGTGGAGCCGACGTAACGGACCTGGAGGTCCCTCTGAGAGAGGATCTCTTTAAAGGAAAAGCAGGGCCGTCAGGGGGGGGTAGTGTGTGTGTGTGTGTGTGTCTCTGTGTGTGTCTGTGTGTGTGTGTCTGTCTCCTTGTGTCTGTGTGTGTGTTTGTGTGTCTCTGTGAGAGTGTGTCATGCTCAATATGTCTGTTTGTGTGTGTGTGTGTGTGTGTGTGTCTGTCCGTCTTTGTGTGTTGTGGATCTGTCTCTTTGTGTCTGTGTGTGTGTTTGTGTGTGTGTGTCTGTCTCCTTGTGTCTGTGTGTGTGTTTGTGTGTCTCTGTGAGAGTGTGTCATGCTCAATATGTCTGTTTGTGTGTGTGTGTGTGTCTGTCTGTGTGTGTGTGTCTGTCTCCTTGTGTCTGTGTGTGTGTTTGTGTGTGTGTGTCTGTCTCCTTGTGTCTGTGTGTGTGTTTGTGTGTCTCTGTGAGAGTGTGTCATGCTCAATATGTCTGTTTGTGTGTGTGTGTGTTTGTGTGTCTGTCTGTGTGTGTGTGTGTCTGTCTCCTTGTGTCTGTGTGTGTGTTTGTGTGTCTCTGTGAGAGTGTGTCATGCTCAATATGTCTGTTTGTGTGTGTGTGTGTGTGTGTGTCTGTCTGTCTGTGTGTGTGTGTGTGTGTCTGTCTCCTTGTGTCTGTGTGTGTGTTTGTCTGTCTCTGTGAGAGCGTGTCATGCTCAATATGTCTGTTTGTGTGTGTGTGTGTCTGTCTGTCTTTGTGTGTGTGGATCTGTCTCCTTGTGTCTCTATGTATGTGTGCGTGTGTGTGTTTGTGTGTCTGTCTGCCTTGTGTGTGTGTGTGTGTGTGTGTGTGTTTGTGTGTGTGTGGTAGAGTGAGATGTAGATAAATCCCGCGTAAGTCCGTCTCATATCAAAGACAGAAAGTCTCGTCAGACGGGAGTACCTGATAAATCTGGTTTGTCTTTAAGAGACGGAGACTACTGAAAACTTCAGAGTTTCAAAATTCTACTTTTCAGTCTCCAACTGAGGTCATCTGTAAGTAAAATGTGTGTAAAGCAGCTTCAGAGAGACGGAGAAGGGCAGCCGGGGAAGGGAGCCAGACTTTTATTGAACTGAAATCTAAATTGGTTTCAGTAGAAAAAGACACCATTCATACACGTTTTGTTTACAAATCCCAGACTGTTTTCCATCCATCCACCTATCCGGTATCTGGTCTCGGGGGCAGCAGGTCCAGCAGGGGACCCCAAACTTGAGTTTATATCAGGGATGCACCGGATCCAGGTTTTTGGGTTTGGGCGAATACCCAACAGGACATCATGACTTTGCGTAAACGTACACGCCGACTTTCTTAAGCCAAGTGGCGTGTTAGCGGTTAGCATTTTGAGCTATTAGCGTGCATGTCTACGCTGTACACAGCGGGCGTTAGCATACACGGCACTTGTCGTGGTATTGTGAGTAGAACGAGTTATCGCGAGAACATGTTATCGTGCGAAGAACGTGATATTGCGAGAAGGTGTTAGCGCTAGAAGAACGTGATATCGTGAGAACGTGATATTGTGAGAAGGTGTTAGCGCGAGAAGAACGTGATATCGTGAGAACGTGATATTGTGAGAAGGTGTTAGCGCGAGAAGAACATGCTATCGTGAGAAGAACGTGATATTGCGAGAACGTGTTATCGCAAGGACGTGATATCGCGAGAAGAACGTGATAACCGTTAGAACATAATATCGCGAGAACGTGTCATCGCGAGAATAACGTGATATCGCGAGAACGTGTTATTGTGAGAACCTGTTATCGCGAGAACGTGAGATCGCGAGAAGAACGTGATATCGCAAGAAGAACGTGAGATCGCAAGAAGAACGTGAGATCGCGAGAACGTGATATCCCGAGAACGTGATATTACGAGAAGAACGCGATATCGCAAGAAGAACGTGATTTTGCGAGAACGTGATATCCCGAGAACGTGATATCCCGAGAACGTGATATCCCAAGAACGTGATATCGCGAGAACATGTCATCGCGAGAACGTGATATCCCGAGAACGTGATATCGCGAGAACGTGATATTGCGAGAACGTGATATCCCGAGAACGTGATATCGCGAGAACGTGATATTGCGAGAACGTGATATCCCGAGAACGTGATATCGCAAGAACATGTCATCGCGAGAAGAACGTGACGGTTGAGTTAAGGACAAGAAGAACGGGGTTGACATACACGTTAAAACACGAGAACGCGTCTCGATGACACGCCAATAATGGCGTGCGAACCGGCGTGTCATACATCGCCATTTCATGAGATCCCCGGGTGAAGATTCTGCCAAATCCGAAACCTCCTCCCGTCCTCAGCCCGTCACCACAGCAACCACATTCATTGCCGTGCCTGAAGTTGCTGCATGTCTGTCCGTAGACTCCGTCACGCACCACCCGTATTCTTTCGGATGTTTTCACAGGCCAATGCTGTTACCGTGGTGATGTTGTGTCTTGTTTGGAGCAAAGGTGCCCAAATTCTTCCGTATGACGGGCCAAAATGTATCTGGGAGGACGGCCACGGGCCAAAAATAAATGTCCACGTTGAAGAATAACGTAATTCTGACTTCGTTTGTAATTTAAATGGGAAGTTCACCACTGCCGTTGAACTCAACTTTTTAACTGCAAAAAAATGTACGTTTTGTAGTCATTACTTTTAAAATAAGAGGAGATTATGCACGAGCATGTCCAAATCAGGGCGGGCCAAAACAAAGACAGCACGGGCCCCAAATTGGGCAACCTTGGTTTAGAGTAGAGCAGGGGTCTTCAACAGCAGGTACTGCATGGGGGTCGCGAAAGTTTTGGTTGATTAGACTTTTTTTTATATTGTTACATTGTTATATTGTTATGTTTATATTTTTATAATTGAAATGTCTTTAAATCCACATTAACATGAATTCAACACACTGTAGTAAACAGATAAATGGAGGCAGAAGATGTCTTTCAGTCATCAATGCACACATGGCACTATAGGACCAGTTTAATATATAACACAATGTTATACAATATATATAATTAGGGGGTCCCCGCTCCATCTCGCCATCAGTTTGGGGGTCCTTGGCCTGGAAAACGTTGAAGACCCCTGGAGTAGAGGATGACCCGGGAGTGGATTTTCACTCCTGTCCCGTCCCACTCCCAGACCAAAGTTTAAAAACTAATCCCGTCCCATCCCGCTCCTGTTCCAACTGACTCACGCTCACCTTTTC